>NC_142872.1:88097500-88397500 GCF_051225735.1 Oryctolagus cuniculus | reverse complement strand
GTGCACTTTCAAAAATAATCTTGTAAACTGTGCCAGAAAAACTTTTTAGAAAAGAAATCTGGTAGAAAAAAAAAAAAACAAAAATAGAAACCCTCTCTCATACCAAATAGAAGGAGCTTGAGTTTATGTCACAGCTCATTTCACATCACAGCTTGTTCATGGATCAATAGGGTTACTTACATCACCTAGCCTTCTCAGACCCCAATAACCTGAAGAATGCACTAAAGTTACAGTATTATATCACTGGATCATTTTGATGAAAATTGAGGGAAGGGCACAGAAACTTCATCTGCAAACTGCAAAGCAGTACGCAGATGTTTTGTCATTCATTAGCCTAACGGAGATCGTACAAATTGTCATGTCTACTACAACTTTGAAATTTAGGGTTTGATTTGGTTTATGCTTCTTTCTGATGGTAAGTCTGTGACTGTACTCAAAATGTAAATGGAATATACTTAACAAGCCATTTATGAACAATGGATATTTCGAGTGGAAACAATATGTTGTTGGATATCCAAAGCACATGCTTTTAAAATATTCCTATTGAACTTTAAGTCTGGTAAGCAGAATCAATGGGTTATGAAGGTAGTCGATTGAGAAAGATTTTCTTGTTTCCGAAACATTTATGATTTCACACATCCCCTTTTCAAAGTCCCTTAGCAGCCCTGACATAGGCTTCATTAAAGCTTCAGTTGCATGTAGCGAGGTTGAAGGGCATGCAAGTACAAAGGCTTGCTATTAGAATCAAGACGGAAATAACGCCTTAATTTTTCCCATCCAATTGAGATCCTGATCACTCAGCGGATGTTTCTGCTCAGGTCACCCAGCTGGGGAATTTCCTCTGGCTTCAAAGACAACTCCTTGCAGAGAGGATAACAGCTAAATCATATCTGAAGGCAGAGTTAAACATGAAAAAACTGATTTTTTTTATCATTCTAAAAATTCTTTGACAAAATGCTGCTCAATTGGGCTTCCACAAACATGGACAATGATACACAACAACCTATCCATCCTGCAGCTATGAATTACTGGTCAAATCCTCAGGTGGTTAATGTTTGTTTCTTCATGCTTCATAATTCCCTTTTCAGCTTATCCAGGATAAAATGCAAAGTCCTCCCTAAAGCTAAGAAAGAATTATTCAAGCTCATTCAGCTCTTAAAGAACAAAGAATTCTTATGCTAGGTACATTGTTCTTTGTATTCTTGAGTGAAAAAAAAAATTGTACTGTTTGAATGCACTGCTGTCTAGCCATCCATATTCACGGATGTCTACCTTGTGCCAGACAGTGTTCTGGTAATACCTGTACAGGAGGCATGGCCCCTGCCTTCAGGGAGCTCACTGACTGTGGGAAGGACTGACATGCAAATCAGGAACGGAATACAGTGAAATGAGAGCTAGGACAGATGGGAATCGGGCTCCTGTTTATGTATCCCAGACAAGGCGAGGCAGAGCATAAGTCTTACTTGATATGTGAAAGTTCCCTCAGGAAAGGAGATGGTAGCGATCCAATCAGAGGAAACAGCAGGTTTCAAGGTACATCAACATATTATATTAACCAGTTGTTTAATATTCCTGTATAGCTGTGCCATGGTTGGTGGGGGGGGAGGAGAAGGAAGCAGAAAGGAGAGAGAGAGAGAGAGAGAGAGAGAGAGAGAGAGAGAGAGAGAACCTGAGCAGTGATGGGTGTCCTGGACAGTGTGGAGATGTGCTCTCAGTGACAGAGGAACAAAAGAATAATGTGTCATGGGGCCAGCACTGTGGTGCAGTGGATTAAAGCCCCAGCCTGAAGCACTGGCATCCCATATGGGCGCCGGTTCTAGTCCCAGCTGTTCCTCTTCCAATCCAGCTTTCTGCCATGGCCTGGGAAAGCAGTAGATGACCCATGTGGGAGACCTCTGACCACTGTGGCCATTTGGGGAGTGAACCAGCAGATGGAAGACTTCTTTCTCTATCTCTACCTCTCTATTTAACTCTTTCAAATAAATAAACAAATCTTTAAAAAAAATAATGTGTCTGAGCAGTGAGTTATCATGTCAGTGTTTATCTGTGTTTTTCTTTTAATTGACCTGGACTGAATATAGAGTATGGATAGGAATGGAAGTATTAGGAGCCAGCACAAAAAATTGTGGGGAGAGGAAGTAAGGGTTCACTTGCTAGTTAGATGGGAAAAGGAAGGACTAAACTAAATAATATGTTGCATTAGACATAGATTAAATCTTGTTACTAATTGACTATCATAACAAGGGAATGGAGTGTCCAATTCTACCCGAGTTTGCATTCTGAGGGCCTGAAATTATCTTCAGTGTCTGCCATGGAGATGCCACAGTACAGCAGGAGGAGACACATGTTAGATGACCTAGATTCTTGGTGCAGAAACTAAACAATGAATGTGCCTAATAATGTTTTATCATGTATTTCTGCCCTTTTTAATCTCTAACCATATCTTAAACGCAACCTCCTTTCCATCCTACTATCCCTGTTGTCTGTCAAGCTGCCATTAAGTTTTTTGTTATTGCAACCAGCATCTTCCCATTCCCAGTCCTACGCTGCCATATGTAGTGTTTCTAGCTAAGAACCATCAGTGATTGTCAAACAACTTTAAGATAAATGTCAAATTCTTTACTGTAGTGTCCATGGTCCTAGTGCACCTGCTCCCCACTCACCTCCCCAGCCTGATTACACTACCTATGTGAACCTTGTCTTTGAGATCCACTTTGTTTTCTCCTCCTTGCCCTGCGTCTTTGCTCGCCGTCCTCCTCTGGACTGGAATACTTGGGCTTTTTCTCTGGCTGCTTCCTCCTTCTCAGCCTTGTGAGTCACAAATGATGCATCATTTCCTTGGCTGTTTCTGGCCTGTAACACTGTTAGGTGCTAGTTCAATTGAGCCAACCCTTGACTTAGCTATAAACTCCCTTTAGTAGTTTCTCTGAACAAGAAATTCTTGAAAACAGGAGAGTGATTAGTTTGCCCTTGTGCTTCTGTGTTAATTAACTATTTCTGTGTAAAAACATATTGCTAATTTATCAGGGTAAAAAAGCAAAAGTATTAGCTCACATGTCCTGGATCTAGCATTCCAGAGTAGCTTTTCTAGAAAGTTCCCAAACAGGTCCTCTCATGGGGCTGAAGTCCCTTGGCATTTAACGTGGCTGGGAAGATTCACTTCCCTGTTCACTCATGTGGCTGCAGGCAGAAGGCTTCAATTGTGCCCACTTGGATCAACCTGTAGTGCTACTAATGACAGTACCATGATTTCCGCAGAGAGAGTGACCCAAGTTCAAGATGGAAGTCACAATTTTTGTTGACTAATCTCAGCAGTGACATGCCACCATATGTGCAATATTCTATCAGTCACAGGGCCAACATTGGTGCAATCTAGGTAGCACGATGCAAGCGGTAAACAGCAGGAAACAAGGCATTGAAGGCCAACTTGGGAGCTGAATTTCATGGGCCCCAATGTATAGCAGTGCAATTAACCCATAAGAGGCAGTGATCAAATATATGATGATTAATTACTCATTGAATAAACTGTAAATAAGTTAATGAAAATTTTGGAACATTTATTCTGAAAAGTGTAAAGATGTCAAAGATGGATTGTCTTTCATTTTAATTCACTGTTTTCCTAAAAAATGTGTGTCATAATCTATGGAATGTTAAGATTTTCCTTGATATAGAACATCTAGTGTAATGAAGACTGGTTTAATGGCATATGATCCTTCATTCCCAGAGTACTGAGCATGGAGATGAGAATCTTACATCATCTCTTTATATTGTCAAAAGAAAAATAATTAAGTTTTACTACACAGAGAATTTCTATTTTACTTGTAACATGACTTGTCTTATTAAAGATGTTTTGAAACATTTAAGCTGATTAAAAGGTAGAGGAAAACAATGTCTGGAATAGCAGGTCCATTAAGTAAGAAAATGAGAACCATAAAAAAGGCAAAGGATATTATAGTATTTTACTTTTCACTGGAGTAGTAAATTTCATAGATTACTGAGCTCAGTGAAATGTAATCTGAAAATGACAGTACTATACTAATAGGTTTGTGTAGTGATACTATTTTCTAAATATACTACATTAAATGCCACTTAACTGCCCCAGTATATTTTTAGAACACAGGTATAATTAATAAGCATTTCTCTATCCACAAATAGAATAAGTTGGCATGAAAGATAATATGCCATGCAAGGTTGCAATATGTTGGTAATGTGCTAAGGATCAAACCAGTATAAAAAAAATCACATTAATTGGTTTGCTATAATATTTGAAAAAGAATGCTATACAATTAAAACTACAGAACATTGCAGAAAGAAAATAAGGAAGATACAAATAAATGCAAAGAGATCCCATGTTCACATACCAGAAGACTTCATAGTGCAAAAATGTCAATAAGTTCTCAAAGCAATCAATAGATTCAAAATTTCCATGGCATTTTTTTCAGAAATAGAAAAATTCCATATTATAATTCATATGGAAACACAAGAGACCCAGATTAGCCACAACATTCTTTTTTTAAAAAATTACAAAACTGGCAGAATCATGATTCTAAAACTTATTACAAAGTTATAGTAATCAAAACGGTAAAGTAGACATGAAAGCAAATATATAAGCCTACAGATTCCCTCACATAAAACAAAAAGATTTTTGACAAAGATGTTAAGACCACTCAGTGGGGAAGGACAGTATTCAATAAGTTTATTTATTCAATAATTAGTACTGAAAACTGTCCACATGTGAGGAGCTGGCTTTGTTGCACAGCAGGTTAAGCTGCCACTTGTGATGACAACATCTCATATCAGAGTGCAAGTTTGAGTCCTGAATACTCTGCTTCTAATTCAGCTTCCTGCTGATGTGCTTGGAGAGGCAGCTGAAGATGATCAAGTGGGGCCTTGCTATGTGAGATACCAGGATGAAGTTCCTGGATCTTGGCTTCACTTGGGCCCAGACAGAGCCTATAGTCAGGTATTTGAGAAGTGAGCCAACTGATGGAAGGCTCATATTCCCCTCCCCCATTCTCCCTTCCTAACCCAGTCCCATTACTCTAATTTTCAAATAAACAAATAAATCTTTGAAAAATATTGTTGGACCTTACCTAACAGCATGAACAAAAACAAAATAAAAATGAATCAAAATAAATATAAGACCTAAAACTGTAAACTGCTTAGAAGAAAACATAGGGCAAAACGTTCATGACCTAAGACTTGGTAGTTATTCCTTGAACATGACATCAAAGGCAGACACGATCAAAGAAAAAATAGGACAAATTGGACACCCAGAGAATTAAAAAACTTATGCATATCAAAGAACTACATCAACAGGGTAAAAAAAGCAAACCACAATATGGGAAAATATTTGTAATTTACATATACAATAAAAGATTACTGCCCAGAAAATATATGCATATATATGTCTGTTTTTGATTTTTAGGAGTTATAAACAACAAAAACAACAAGCAAAAACACTTAACTCAAAAATATGTGAAGGGCTTAAAGAGACACCTCTCCACAAAAGACATACAACTAACCAATAAGCAGATGAAAAATAAATTTCAACATCACTAATGGTAAATGGACTTCAAAATCACAAGGAGACAGCACTTCACAGCATCATGGCTACTATTTAAAACAAACAAACAAAAATAGAAAGCAATAAGTGTTGAAAAAGATATGGACAAATGAAAACCCAGGCACCCTACTGCTGAGAATGGAAAATGGTATAGCTGCTACAGAAAATGTATGGCAACTCCTCAAAAGAATAAACATTGAACTACATGGCCCAGCAATTCTATTTCTGATAGTAAAAGCCAGGGTTCAAAGGGACATTTGCAAATTAAAGTTCACAACAACTTTATACAAAAGATGCAAACAAACTAAATGTCCCTTGACAAAATGAGTTATGTGCCAGCAATCTTTTTCAAGATATAAAAATTATGTACAGGTGTTGGCACTATAACACAGAGATTAAGCTGCTGATTAGGACACCCACATGCCTAACTGGAATGCTGGTTCAAGTCCCAGCTACTCTGCTGCCTATGCAGCTCCCTAATACAGCATCCTGGGAGGCAGCAAATGATGGTTCAAGTACGTGGGTCCCTGCCAGCTATGTGGCAAGTTCTGAGCTCTTGGCTTTGATCTGGCTCAATTCTGGATGTTATAGGCATTTGGTGAGTGAATCAGTGGATGGAGATTCTTTCCCTTTCTTTCTCTCTACCTTTCAAATAGATGAAAAATAAATAAATATTTTAATTATGCATAGTAATGTTATGGAAGCAATTCTACCTGAATTAACTTTATTAGGAAAACTCAAAATATCTA
Organism: Oryctolagus cuniculus; assembly: GCF_051225735.1. Classification (NCBI taxonomy): domain Eukaryota; kingdom Metazoa; phylum Chordata; class Mammalia; order Lagomorpha; family Leporidae; genus Oryctolagus; species Oryctolagus cuniculus. Next base: position 88,391,185 of record NC_142872.1, on the reverse strand, counting down.
TTATATTCTACACACATTAATTACCAAGGGTCTTAGAAAGCAGAAACACTTCAGGATAATATTTCTTTTTATGTTGTATCTTTTCTTTTTTTTTTTTTTTTACATCAAAGAAGGAAATAAATGTCCAAGCTTTTCAAGCTCACAGCCATGAGAGAATAGCCAATTTGCTATTTTGAAGTGTCAGCCTGTTGAGGTTAATTCGTTCTGAGAGGAGGAGCGTGGTGGGGGCAAGAGTCACCACGCAGACCTCAGGAGTCAGGTGAAAGCAGGCCTGAGGTGAGCAGCCTGCAGACTTATTTCAGTTGCTACAGCAGCTTATATAGCCAAGGCAGCCAATCCGGTCAAGGGGTGGTCTATGCCTTAACCAATCACACCCTGTTGCCAGGCAGTTTCTGAAGCCATCCAATCACAGCCTGTTGCCAGGCAGGCTCCATTGTCATGTGGTTTCCAAAGCCATCCAACCACGGCCTGTTGCCAGGCAGTTTATGAAGCTATCCAATCACAGCCTGTTGCCAAGCAGGCTCCATTGTCATGTGGTTTCCGAAGCCATCCAATCACGGCCTGTTGCCAGGCAGTTTCTGTTGCCAGCGGCCATCTTGGCAGGGCCTTCTCATTCCACATATGATCTGATACATCTGGCACACCAATGTGACAGAGAGAGACAACATCCCCTTGATTTCAGCAAGTAGGCCCCTCAGTGTTTTGTCTGCTGTTCGGTTCTGTGAGAGTGAGCACAGAACCCCCTCCTACATCCCTTTCCTTGTCCCTGTCCTCGGTTGAAGTGACCCCAGGTTAGGCACATACCGCCCAGAAGCGTACACTGCTTCTCGGCTCCTCCTTTTACTTTCGGTTCACCCCGCCAATTCACACAAGTGACTGATCATCCCAGAATTCGGAACCAAGTCATCTTCCCTCACTCGAGAGAGTTGACACTCCGGAGATACTATGTGGGCATACGGCCTTGACCTAACAAGTCAAGGAAGTCCCCCACTAAGCACAGGACATACATATGATCTGATACACCACTGTCTGTTTGTCTAACGTATACATATGATCTGATACACCACTGTCTGTTTGTCTAACGTACGGAACCCCCTGCATAATGACCTCAGCTGCTGAGTTGCTAGGAATTTGCTTTGTTATGGCAGCAGTGCTGTGCGTGTCTTTCCTTTGGCTAAAGTTGGCAGAGCACACCGCTCTTAAGCACTCAAACATGGGAAAGATACCCCCCTCTCAGAATCCCACACAGATTACCAAACATAGTGAATCTGTGAGTGATAAGAGTCAGTCACTCCAGGCCTCTGCCTCACAGACAACAGTTGATGACTTAGGGAGAGAAAGCTTGGACAGTGAAAATGACAATGCAGCAAACAAGGTAGCAGACAACACAGCAATACCTAGTCAGCCACCCCCCACATACCCATGGGATGAACTTAGACGACCTCAAAGTAGTAACCCATGCAAGGTCATCCCATCCACACCCAGTCTGCATCCCCACATTTGTGGCAGTCCCTAGGCACCCCAAGCTCTCAGAGCAGTGCTAGACTTCATCCCACCCGCATGTTTGCCGTAAATGTAGGAGCAGATGCAGAATTCAGGCCCTGGATTCCAACGTCTGTAAAAAGGCTTCTGCTAACCAGGGGCCGAGGATATGCTTGTGTCTTTCCAGACAATGCGGGACAGCCCATTTGGGTACCAGCCAGAAACATCAAGCCTGCAACTAATAGTCAACTAGAACCAGCTGAACAAGACTGAGAGTCCACCTTGTTAGTGGACGCAGCTGCCCTATCATCCTGCCCTGAGGAACTGCCCATAGCCACATCTGCTACTGTTTTATACCCACTAGCTCTGGTCAGCCACTCAAACAGCCCACAGCCTGCATGTGGTAACGCCAATCCTGATTACCATTGTTCCTCATTCCTACCCCCATCGGAGCAAGCACTTCTGTGGTCTCCCATTTTGAGTGCTGGTTAGTCAATGATGGGTAATATCCCCTGGGGGACAACCTAAGACAGGCACAGCCGCGTACAGAGACCACATGGAAACGGGGACAAGAATGGTATGGCCAAGAATCATGCCTCCCGTTGCTCAAAAATAAACGAAAAGGGGGAAATGTGTTGGAATGAGAAGGCCCTGCCAAGATGGCCGCTGGCAACAGAAACTGCCTGGCAACAGGCCGTGGTTGGATGGCTTTGGAAACCACATGACAATGAAGCCTGCCTGGCAGCAGGCTGTGATTGGATGGCTTCAGAAACTGCTTGGCAACAGGGTGTGATTGGTTAAGGCATAGACCGCCCCTTGACCAGATTGGCTGCCTTGGCTATATAAGCTGCTGTAGCAACTGAAATAAACACTTCTGCAGGCTGCTGCCTCAGGCCTGCTTTCACCTGACTCCCGTGGTTTGTGTGGTGACTCCGCGCCTCTTGCCCCCACCACGCTCCTCCTCTCAGAACAAATCAACCTCAACATCAGCCAAAGAGAAAGCTGCATTTCTTTCTCACTAGCAGGACACTGCAACGTACAAACTGTTCATCTTTGAAGACCCCATTGCTCTTGTTAGTAAGTAGTCACAGTGGTTTACATATGTCTTGTTCTGTTGACTTTTGTGGAATGTGGTGTTTTTGTTCTGGTTTTCCTGGAACTTTTTTTTTTTTTTACTTAAAACAAAGAAGACCGGAACTTCATGTGTTACCTTGCTCTTCTAATGAATATTAACTGAAAAAATTCATTATGTGACAATTGGCACAACAGCTCCTCTCTCCAATATGCATATTATTAATTCAACATATAGTTGGTGTCTTAAAATTAAATCAGTCTGGGTTTTGAATTATTTTTAGGCTGGGTTTTGAATTATTGTTAGGCCAGGAGGAGATTATTTAAGAAGATTTTAAATTTAATTTTCCTATTGACAAATATATTTCTTAGATTGTAATTCTTATTTAAAAGATTCCATTTAGTGCCTGGATGAATCTATTTTACAAAGGTTTGTGGTCTTTATATTTCAGTCAATCTTATTTATAAGCAGTTTTAGGTTTATAGAAATAGGAATAGAAAAAAAAAACAGACAACTCTCATATACCTCTTTCCTGCAAAAATATGGGCTTGAATATAAAACACTGTTTAGTGCTAGCACATTTCTGCCACTGTCACGGAGACCAAATGTTAACATTCTTTTATCCACTCTCCAATAACAGAACTTAAACAATTTGACCAAACAAAATCTTGATGAAAATATTATCAATCCGCTTTTTAAAACTGCCATTTATTATACAAAGAGTTAGTTGCACTTCACATAAGAAAGTTCTTCTTTTTATAAATGGACACCAACCTTCAGGGCAGAAGGATTTAAAGCTCTATGTTGCGCACTAGACCAAGATGGCTATGTCCCGATTTCTGCCTTTCTTTGCCTAATCATGCCTGCTTCTCTCAGAGGCATTCACATTTTAGATACTGGAAATAGGATTACTCTATCATTCCAACTGTCCAAGATAAACAACCTATTAAAAAAAAAAAAAAAGTGTTTCTCTTGCTAAATCAACTCAAAGAATTGTTATGTACTATTGGGTGACCCTAACAGAATTAAAGCACGCCTAACCTTAACGCGTACAACAGATCCTTAACAACCCCGGAAGCTACCTTGGAAATTGAGGTCAGGACTCTGTAATAGTTGGATCTTGGATTGAAAATCTTCTGAAGACTGTGATAGAAACCTAAGGAATAGTACTATCAAAGGCATTATGTTTCCATCCTAATTTATACTCACAGTTAATTCCCATCTGCTAGCTCAACCCCCAAATGCCCATACAGCTGGTACTGGGCTAGGTCAAACCCAGATCCAGGAACACAATCCAAGTCTTCCATGTGTGTGGCACAGAACCACTTACTTGAGTCATTCCCGCTGCCTCCCAAGGTCTGTATTAGCAGGAAAGTGTGGTCTTGAGTTGGAGCTGGGTGTCAAATTCAAGTACTCTGATGTGGGGAGTGAGTATCTTCACCAGTGTCCTAAGCCTAGGCTAAACACCTGCCCCTACTTTCTCTTTTTAAGTAACTGCAATTTACAGTTAAGTAGTGGCTGTAAATGGATTTGCTGTGTTTGTCATAATAACAAGAGATGTTTCTTGTGTGATGCTCTTCCTCTGCAACCTGTTTACAGCAAACACCAAGCTGTTTTATCCAAAATACCTGCAAGCTGAGCATAGCTAATGCAAACAAGCAAGCTAGATGAACCATTCACTTGCAACTTCCACAAGTTAGAGCTTTTAAGACTTAACATCCTAAAACAAAGATTTTCTTCACAAGAGACATTTGCATTTACTAGTCTTGATTATGGATCTTTGTTGCATCAGATTTGGATAGTATCTTAACAGATATTATCTGTTAAAAAATCTGCTGCAAAACAAAGATTGTTTAGGTTATTAATAAACATATCTGGTAAGACAGAATCCTTCTAGCCTCACTTCAAATAAGTAGAATTCCCTTCAAGTAAAGAATGCCTATCAAAGAAAGTTCCAGAGGCAGACATTTCATCTAGCACTGAAGACACCAATTAAGATGACTGCATCTCACATTAAACACCCAGATTTAATGCTTGGCTCTAGCAATCGACTCTAGCATCCTGCTAATACTCAGGGAGACAGCATGATGATTCAAGTAATTGGGTTCCTGCCACCCACCTGGGAGGCCTGGATTGAGTTGCAAGCTCCCTGCTTTAGCACTGGCCCAGATCTCGCCATTATGGGTTTTGGAGACTGAACCAGATAATGAGGGATCTCTCTCTCTTTCTCTCTTTCTCCTTCTCCCTCCCCCTCCCCCTCTCCCCCCTCCCCCTCTCCCCCCTCCCCCTCTCCCCCCTCCCCCTCTCCCCCCTCCCCCTCTCCCCCCTCCTCCTCTCCCCCCTCCTCCCTCTCCCTCTCCCTCCCTCCCTTCCTCTCTATCTCTATGTCTATCTCATCCCTATCTGTCTCTCCCCCTTCTCTCTCTGACTCAAATGAAAAAGCAAAAAAGATTAAAGTCATACATGCTAATGCTAACCTGACACAAGTGAAGGAGTTATTGCTTAGATTCTACTTCTACTAAACAGACAGAAGCGTTTTGCCAAACAGAAAGAAAGGGTACATATCAAGACTTCAACTGGAGCCAGGTACTGAAATTTGAATATAGAGTTCCTTTCACATGGAAAGATTGGTTTCCTATCAATACAGTTAAGCCTATTCTACTACAGATAGAATGAACTAAAGTCAAAGAAGAGTCTGATTTCTTCACACATCTTGGGATCTCATTATAGCAATGAGGACTTTTCCCTTTCTCAATTTAGATGGGCAAAGTGGGACCTGACTCAAGGTTTGGTAAATGACACCGTAAAGTTACACTGGCTCTCCCCAAAGCCAGAGTGTGATCCTGGATTGTGTCAGTAGAGTGACAGTTTAGCACAGCAGAAACGTTTTCTAGAAAGTTATTAAGTAGGAAAGAGCTAAAATTTGTTCAGTACTATGTTTCATGTACTTAATTCACTTTTGTATTAACTGACTAATATTTTAAATCTTCCCTTACCATCTGATCCTGAAAGCCTGAGTAGAAACTTCAGAGACATATTCAGAAAATGAATTAAATAAGGTAATCTTCCGTAAGACAGGTTGCTTTTAATCCATCTAACATAAAGACAGATTCACAATTGTAGCACAGAAAGACACATGTATACACTTAATTTCACTTCTCTTCAACTGAAAACATTGCAATATCTCTCCTCTGTTCACAGTGGGATTTGTCTTGTTAACAGTGATGGATCCAGTGCACTCTACATGGCAGGCCCTGCATTACTCAGGGTTTTCAAGAGGTACAGAATCAACAGAATAGGTATATAGTATGTAACGAAGTATTTAATAGGGCATTTGGCTCAAGCAATTGTGGCAGCAGAGAAGTCCCAAGACATGTCCTGTGCAGGCTGGAGACCTAGGTAGTAGAGCTTAGTCCAAATCAGAGAGTTAGAATCAGAGAGGCCAGGGGTGTGTGTCAATGTGTGGCTCAAAGACTGAATGCCAGCAAGGGGGTATAAGTTCTAGAGTCCAAAGGCCAGCAACTAGCATACAAGATAGGTGTCAACATCCCAGCTCCCAGAACACGAAAGGAGTTCCTGTTCTATATTTAGTCCCTCCAGACCCCCAGCTGGTTGACGGTGTCACCTGCATTGCTAGGTCTTGCCCATCTGGTCCACTCAGAGTCACAAGCTACTCTTGTTTATAAGCACCCTCACAGACACATCCAAAATAATGTTTCCAGGCTTCCAAGTATCCCTTAATCCAGGTAAGCGGACATCATAGATTTAATCGCTGCAGTCCCCAATAAATACATTGAATAACTGTATGAATAAATAAAAAAGTAGGACTATATGGAACAATCATAGATATGGTCGGTCTGATTATAAATTTGTGCATAGTGAATAGCTGTGTTAATGTATATATCCTTTAACAAAAGGTGCTAGAATTCGTATAATGCAATTCTGAAAGGAAGAAGTTTTTTTTGCCATTGGGAATATATGAGTGAAATAATTACAAATTCCCCAAAGTAGAACCAAACCTTTTCATGCATTCAGCCCTTTGTGTCTATTATTCCCGTAAGTAATATTTATTTTCCCCTTGAGTTCCTGATAATTAATATTAGCTTTTTCGAAATTGCTGACATTTATACCCTAAGCACTTTCTTCTCTACAGAAACACTCTGTCAGTTGTGTATCAATACTTGCATAATTGCACTATCATTTCCCACTGGATTTTAGAAAAGACAGAAAATCAGAATTCTAAATAGAATTCTACAAAAAAAGAATGCATTTGTCTTTCAAAAACATAACTTGGTTTAAATGACTTAGAGCAATGAGATCACTCCATTCAATCAGCAGAACTGGCACTCTACAGGAAATCTAGATTATCTATTTGATCAATAATAAGGAATGAGAGAGAGGAGGGGAGAGAGAGATTACACAAAATAGATTGTTTTGTAGGACTTGAATACATGGAATTACTGCATTTGTCATTAGTTCGTAATGACATTACAATACAGATAAGTACCAAGTGCTCCTTGTTTCTTTTCTGGAAACAATAGTTGCTAATGGCATGAGAGATAGGAGTTGGCAATTCTTAGTAAGTTCCTTTGTTGTCAGTATTTACCTTGGACTTATTTTCACACATCTGTCCTCAACTAGCAACTGTTCTCTTCCTGAAAATTGGAAATGGAAACATCCCTAATAATTCATTAGGAAGGAAGTTTTAATATTCAGTTTCAAACTCTTGGCTTCTACTGGTAGTTTTTTGGAGGATCATAAGCCTTTGTTGTGAACCCAGAACAATTCCTTCTTCCCATGCATAGTGTTTAAATTGAACATGCAGAGGACCCTGTTACCACAGGCTAAGCAGCTGACTGCAATGCAAGCATCCCATATTAGGGTGCCAGTTGAAGTCCTGGCTGCTTTGCTTTGATCCAGATCCCTGCTTATGTGCCTGAGAAAGGAGCAGAAGATGGCCCAAGTGCTTGGGTCCCTGCCATGCACTGGACACATTAAGATGGATTCCAGAATCTTAGCTTCAGCCTGATCCAGCCCTAGTTATTGCAGCCATTTGAGGAATGAACCAACCGACTGAAGATTTCCCTCTCTATCTCTGTCTTTGTGTGTGTGTGTGTGTGTTCTTCAAATAAATAAATAGATATTTAAAAATAAATTTTATATGCAAAAGTAATGCTAGTGAAGGGCTTTGGAAGGATGGGATCCTTGTATATTTACCTCCTCTATATTTTTGAAAATTCATCCTGTCTAGCTTGGTGATAATGAAGATGCCAGTGGGGTGATCCATTCTATCCAAAGGCAACCAGAATTAATCATGCTCATTGACATGATTTACCTATATTCCCTAAATGTAATTTTCCTCCACCTCTAATACTTTTTTATGTGAGTGACACCCAAAAGATTAAGCAGCTGCAAATATATAGTTTCCATTGTCCTATGGTTAATTACATTTTTAATTATGCATTTTATTTTTTCCTTTGTATTTACATAAAAGGAATAAATTTATATAAAGAGAAAAAGTTTCATGTATTCAAAGCATAATGTTACTCCTCACTTCCCCTCCATCCCTCTCTCAATACTACCCCTCCTTCTTCCTTTCTCATTTTTTTTTAAATTTCTACAATGACATAATTTCAATTTACTTCATAATCACAAGCTTAACCTTCCAATAAATACAGAATTCACCAACATATGTTTTCCCTGATTTGTGTTTAATTAAATTTTAAAATAGAAAGGCTACATAACTTAAATACATCCATAGACTGTAAATCTTGTGTCCAACACCATCTATTTCAAAAAGATACGAACAAGTTCTTCTTTAAGTCAGAAATCTCATCTAGTTTATCTCCTTGAAAGTATACTGACTTTCTTTTTTCTCATAGAATTTCATTCTCCTCTATAAATATTTTTTTCTAGAAAGCCTTGTTCAACTGAACCTATGACTTTGAAACAATGTATCCATAATTAAGTTTTTATTTTCTGTCCCTATAAATCGTTCACACTCTCATAGTCACATTACTATTTTGAAGGCTCCTTTCCTTTGGTGCCCCAGTGGTTTTACTCCTGTCTATACCACAGTTTACCACAGTAAATGCTGAGGGGTGAGTGAGTGGTGAGCCTTTCCTATGCTGAGCAGAATGGAATTTAGAATGGGAACAGGGAAAGGGAGCTCATTCCCACCACAGGCACCATTCAGGCAGATTCAAGTAGAATGATCAGGATTCGGGGGTTCTGACCCTTGTCCTCCTAGAAATCCTCATGCCCAGAAACACCTGGGAGAGTCTTCACCTGCCCTCAAGGGCCAGCACACTCCCATCTGAAAACCACTCACCTGAAAGCTCATGGATACCACAATTCTCAGAGGATCTTCAAATTGTTTGAAAAATTCCCCATAAACTTGTAAGCCTTTGGACCACCCCACTGGCATCTTCATTATCACCAAGCTAGACAGGATGAATTGTCAAAAAAATAGAGGAGGTAAATATACAAGGATCTCATCCTTCCAACGCCCTTCACTAGCATTACTTTTGCATATAAAATTTATTTTTAAAGATCTATTTAAACTTACAGGTTAAAGACGCTGGAATCACAGGCTCTCCCAGCCTACTTTGCAACATCCCATTGCGGGCTCAGGCAATGAAATGACCATTCAGTTTCTGGTCAGACAGGCGAATGTGGGAAGTGCATTTAGAGCTACCATGTACTGTCAGAATGAATTTAATGAAATTATTTGAATCTCTGGATGGCCGTTTTCTCCTCTTATAAAGGCTATTAATGCTACCTTTTGTGAAGAATAACTGAGGCGATGCATTTTTGCCATATCTAGAACATTATACACAATGCATTCTACTTTTGCTCTTTTTCTGCCCTGTAATCAGATCTAGCTTAAAGTTTGGACATAAAATGCCAGAAAACAACTGAAATATTTAATTCTCATGCTTTCATTTTTGTTTTTTGTTTTTTGTTTCATTTGGTTTTTAAGCCAAGTTTTCAGTGTCTGCATCTCCACAGTAATTCATCAGAGGGGATCTCAGATGTAACCCAGGAGGGAGATGAGTTTGAGGAGAGATGGCCTCCTTTTTGCCCACAAATTGTACTGCATTGTTTGGTCTTGACTCAGTGTGCTGGTTAGATGGCCTTGATTATGACTCTGGATTGACCCCTAAAGCTCTCCAAGCCAGAACAGCAACACTTCCCATCTTCCAAGTGATCCCAGCATTATCACCACTCTTCCACACCCATTCCAGCTTCTCGGGCTTGTCTGTAGCAGAGGGGTCACTTCCCTAGTTGGTTTCATAACCTCATAAAAGTCCCATGTCAGACACAAACACTTTCCAGGTCTGTGCAGGCACCTTGTGCACCCCCAAAGAGGGGCAAACAGAACCAAGTCTGCTTACTCTGTACTTGGCCGAATCTTTCAAGCAGTGGCAGCATTCAATTTTGCTTTATGTAACCTTAAGACTCATAAATAAAGCAGCTTACAAAACTAATAATTTTTAAAAATTAAAGAGGAAGGTCCATGTACTCTAGCACCTGCAGTAATGTAGGAAGATTCACATTATGGAATGCTTTTCAAATACTTTTCATTGTTTTTTTTTACCTTCATACTATTTGTTGAACTCTTTTATTCAGTGCAGGGTTAACTTCATTGTCATTAAGTAAACTGAAAGTTGATCTTTATACAAATTATGAATGGGAATGGGAGAGGGAGGAGGATGAAAGGTTGGAGTGTGAGTGGGAGGGAGGGTAGGGTAGGAAATATCATTATGTTCCCAAATCTGTATATATGAACAACATGAAACAAGTATAACTTAAATAAAATAAAAAAGGTAAGAAAACCAAATACTTTGCAAACATGTCACTCTTCAAAAAAAGGGATTGTTTGACATTGTTAGAATTAATATCTGCAATTTGCTTCATGGGGCCTTAAACATAGGTGTCTTTCTGATCCATTAGTTTTTCTAGCCAAATTCAGCTGTAAAAGTTCATTCTCTGAGTTTACATAGGTTAAAACATAGCTAAAAAGTGTGCTTTCACAAACATGATAATGACTTGAAAACTATCTATACTTTACGCCTTTTTTTATGCTAAGGCTCACTTAAAATTCTCTTGTCTTTTTAGCATGTAATTGTCTCACACACCAAAGCATAAGAAGGCCATCTTAAAACAAATTACAGGCCACCGCCTTGGCTCACTTGGCTAATCCTCCGCCTGCGGCTCCCGCACCCCAGGTTCTAGTCCCAGTTGGGGTGCCTTATTCTGTCCAGGTTGCTCTTCTTCCAGTCCGGTTCTCTACTGTCGCCCTGGAAGGCAGTGGAGGATGGCCTAAGTGCTTGGGCCCTACACCCACATGGGAGACCAGGAGGAAGCACCTGGCCCCTGGCTTCGGATCGGCACAGCGCGCCAGCCATTTGGGAGGTAAACCAACAGAAAAGGAAGACCTTTCTGTCTCTCACTGTCTAACTCTGCCTGTCAAAAAAAAAAAAAAAAATTACAACATTTTTATATTTTATGAAAGTCACAATTTACACCACAGGTCACCAGGTTGGCATTGTATTACTAAACATTCTGTTTTCTGAAATATATCTTTGGAATTTTTCTTCATGTATCAGGGCTTATGAAACTAATGTAGAGTTAATGTGGAATGCAATACATATAGTTGCAAATAGAATGAAGACAAGTCCCAGAGATAGTCTATGTCATATATTTCAGTGTGTGTAGTTCATGCACTGCCCGGACTATTTTGAGATCTGCTATTATGTCAAAAGTTTCATTCTCAACCCCTATCACTGCTTCAAATATCTAACAGCACTACCTGCCTTCTTACTAAACTATTGTGCGAACCTATTTCTATTTCAGAAAACAGAAAAATCTGAACTATCATACTTATCAATGCTCAACCCCAAATCAGGTAAATACCTCACAGAATTATCTAAAGTCCCATGGTTGAATTGTCTGGAGGTAACAAACCTAGTGATATGGGAGAGAACAAGTTTAGGATTAGAATTCAGGTTGCAATCAAGTCCATTATTTTTCTGTTGAGATGTAACTTAGAACATGGCAACTACCAGCTTCACTGAAGTATGCCCTGACCAAGGGGAGTGACAGTTTCACCCTCTGCCATGGATTAGAATTTACCTATATCTGTAGCTCCTTGCCTTCAAATCCTTCTGAATGTGACTTATATGAACATTACCAAAATAGGAACTACTGTAACAGAACAGTTTCCCTTTATTGTAAACACAGGTTGCTTCTTACAAGCATATATGACTTAGAAATTCAAATGGAAGTTTATTTTGACATTTTATATCTTTTTAATGTTATTATTGCCACTTCTTGATCATAGTAAAATGCATTTATTTCAATTTGAACATACTACAAATGCACAAATATTATTTTTAATACAAATACCAAATGAAAACTAACATTTTATAAAACAAAATATTGTTTTGCATATAGCTTTGAGTATACTTTAATATAAACAGATATTTGCAGTTTTAAACATGTTTTTAAGATAAAATACATTTTCTAGCCAGTGTGAATCTTAATAAATTTCAACATAATCAGAAGAAAATAAGGTTTTCCAAATATAAGCATGTGTTTGATAGATCACTTACTTTTCCAAGAGTGAGACAAAATAATATGGATTTTATTATGAAGGGAGGTCAGTACCTTATCTCATTAATCAATGGGTTGTGTAGATAGATCTTCTACTCTAAAATTCAAGGGTATTCAGCCGATCAGAAATTTCTATTTCCAAATTTAATGTTTCCTCATACACATGCTTATTTCCCTACTTCTGCTAATGATACTTTACTTTTTTCAGGAGCTGGCTTATCACATGAACTCAAGCTCTTAGATTTTCATCATTCTTTTCATTGCTTCCTGCAGTGAATCCATTGCCAATTCTGCTGATCCTACGTGAAGAAAGTAACTATGATAGGTGACCACTTTCACACCTCTTCCCAAGTTGTTACAGTAAATGTTCTCTCATATCCATATTTCCTGTGGGCAGAATAATCCTACTAAAATATAGCCTTTGATCTTGGCCTTGCCTGATACACCTTTACAGTCTTTACATTCCCATATGAATTAGATTCTAATTCCTTAAGCTGGATTAAGGCTCTCACGGTTTTATAGAGACTGACTCAGCTGTCTTGACAATTATACTTTATGCATCAGCCTGGAAGATGTGTGCATCAGGCCACATGAAACCATGTCCTGAAGCTTCCTTATTATCTTCAGACATGGGTAGTGAGGAAAGCTGAGGGCCTGAGGACTCTATCCAATAGGCAAGCCTTACAGGTTCACAGCTCACTGGAACATTCAGGGCTGTTTACCGGGGGGAAATCAAAATAATTTTCTTCAGATAACTGTCAGATTAATTATGTTCTCCCACAGGTATTAGAAGAAGGCTTTGACTTTAGATTCAACCTAGCTACTCAGCCAAGCCTGTCCTGTCTTTGTGTCCTAGATCACAGGTTCTGACTCAGTGCATGCCCTTCTAAGCTGTTTCATCTGTAGTGTCCTGTGCTGGAGGGAATGCTATATCTGAGTCCTTCCATTTCAGTCACTTTTGTTGATTTCTGTTGATTTTAATCTCTCTTCCCACACAACCTTAACTTGACACTAGTCTCTTAATTTAACTCTCCATTCAATTTAAATTCAGTTTCTGTCACTCCTCGTAACTCACATTATCCAAGAAAAACTCAACTAGAATTACTACCTCTTATTGTCTACAAACAAAACAAAACAAAACAAAACACCTCGTAGGGGTCCACATTGTGGCACTGTAATGGTTAAATCATTGCTTGCAACACAGGCATCCCATATGGGTGCCTGTTCAGTGTCTCAACTGCTGCACTTGCCACTGCCTGCAGAAAGCAGCAGAAGATGTTCAAGTGTTTGGGCCCCTGCCACTGTGCAAGAGACTTGGATCATGCTCTGGGAGCCTGCCTTTGGCCTGGCCCAGCCCTGCCTATTGCAGCCATGTCTCTCTTTCTCTCTCTCTCTCTAACTCTATCAAATAAATAAAAATAAATGTTTAAAAACATAAAAGCTAGCCGGCGCCGCGGCTCACTAGGCTAATCCTCTGCCTAGTGGCGCCGGCACACTGGGTTCTAGTCCCTGTTGGGGTGCTGGATTCTGTCCTGGTTGCCCCTCTTCCAGGCCAGCTCTCTGCTATGGCCCGGGAGTGCAGTGGAGGATGGCCCAAGTGCTTGGCCCCTGCACCCCATGGGAGACCAGGAAAAGCACCTGGCTCCTGGCTCCTGCCATCGGATCAGTGTGGTGCGCCGGCCGCAGCGCACCGGCCGCGGCGGCCATTGGAGGGTGAACCAACGGCAAAGGAAGACCTTTCTCTCTGTCTCTCTCTCTCACTGTCCACTCTGCCTGTCAAAAAATTAAAAAAATAAATAAATAAATAAAAGCTTTGTTCAATTCATATAAGATTTATTGCATTCTGCCTAGCATTTTCTATATGCATTTAGTAACACTTCATGGAATAAAAACAACTTGAGGCCAAGCCTTATGCTTTTTTCATCTTCCATAAAACACAAAATTATGTTTACACAAGTTTTCATGAAGCTAAACTGAATTTATGCCATAAATGAAAAATATATGTAAACTTTTGCTACAAATTGATGTCTCTTTCTTCTTACATTATTATATATATATATTTTTTTTTTTTTGACAGGCAGAGTGGATAGTGAGAGAGACAGAGAGAAAGGTCTTCCTTTGCCATTGGTTCACCCTCCAATGGCCGCCGCGGCCGGCACACTATGCTGATCCGAAGGCAGGAGCCAGGTGCTTCTCCTGGTCTCCCATGGGGTGCAGGGCCCAAGCACTTGGGCCATCCTCCACTGCACTCCCTGGCCACAGCAGAGAGCTGGCCTGGAAGAGGAGCAACCGGCCCTTCTTACATTATTATAAAGGTTCTCTATCTCTAGTACTTATTAGTACTAAGTAAAATGTGTGGTGCACAGTGGTGCTTACAAAATGCAAGTAGAAGGAAGCAAAGAAGAGAAAAAAAAATTGTGAGAGAAAGCAAAAGGAGGATGGGAGGAGGAGTGAAGTAAAAAAGAAGGGAAGGAAGAGAGGGGGCTTTATTTTATATAGAATTTTGACTTAATTTCCACTGAATTTCAGAAGAATAAATCTACTTATGCAGTACTTTTTACTAGAAGAGAATGAATTAATCTCTGGGGGAACCTATATATTTCTTTTAAAACAATAGAGCAAGATGGCATTTAAAATGGAACCACATGTGAGAGCTTAGTGTGACTAGCAGAAGCCAGCTGCGCAGCCACCCAAGGTCTCACAGGTGGCAGAACCCTGACCGGCACCGGCCCCTGGGCTCTGTAAGCCAGAAACCTGAACACATTTCAGCAGTGAAGCATTTCTTGGGAGGGATTCAAATTACTCAAACTCATAAAAATCAAAGCAGTAGAATGAGAATGCTACTTGATCCTACCATGTATACTGAGAAACGAAACTGCTGGGGTCAAGCACAACACACTTGCCCTCTAGGGACACATCTGCAACAAGTGCCCAACATGAAGGCTAACAGTGCTTGGAAGAACCAAGATCAGAACCAGGTGAGTCTGTTATGTGATTTCAAAGGATGATGCCATCAGGCCAAGATGGTCTGAGCATCTACTTGCTCAGTGATCATTCATCCTGAACGTGAAATTCTATTATGTGGGACTTTGACCAAATATGTCATTTCACTAAAATTATTACTGGATATTCCAGCTTCTTCCTTCTCTACGTTCTGTTGTTGACCAGCACCTTCCCATGCCCCCCCCCCACTCTCATATAAACACACATGCATGAATGCATACACTGCCTGTACACACAGTCTTCAATTGGTATACACCATCTCTTTTCTTATGAATGCAATCAGATCCTTCTCCAGCTTGGAAAATGCATCTCCTTCCTTAAGATGTTCACAGTGTTGCTCTCACTCAATGCACTCTGCTTTAATAGCCAATCAGATCTGTTTTATTGCTTTTAATTCTAAATTATTTGGAGGCACTTAATTACTACCCATAGCCCATGTGCATTAAAAGGCAAGAAAGTCCTATTTTCAAGAACTCCTTAACAAATAATTCCTCTCCCTGTGTAGTAAAATTCAGAAATACAGAAAGTAAGAAAGTCAGCATTTAAAATAGTAAACAATTTAACAAACCACTAAGAAAAATACAAGCACAACAGATTAATCACAGGTATAATTTATTCAACATTGAAATAATTTACAATTAAAAACTAACAAAGATAATCAATGAAAATATTTGATAACAGCCCAAAATTTGGGTTAAGATATTAGCAGTTCTGGGAAGCTGAGTACCTTGACAACTCTAGGTTAGGAGGCATCCCCACTCCTCTACCATGTTCCCTTATGTTCTTTTGAATGCTGAAGACATGGCTCCACTAGAATTCAAGAGAAAGGTTCAGGTCGGGTAGAAAGATCAGAGCTTGGAATCATCCAAAGAATGTGTTGAAATCTTCAAGCCTCTTATATATGCAAGGACCATAAATATTCAACTCAGAGAATATGAACATTGCCCAGCCTCCCATTCTTTTCCATCCATTAGTGAGAGTGAGTGCCTGTGGCCAAGAAGGAGAGACAGCACCGTGCTTAGACCTCCACAAAGATTTATAAGACCCTGGAAGGGCATGTTAAAAGATGTGCAGGCAAAGGGGAGCGTCCATAGTCCCTAGAAAGGAAATTCAAAGTTGCCTTTTAAAGTAAGTGGCTCTCTAGGGGTACATTTGTCAATGAGAAGTAACAAGGTTAGTGAAAACTTAGTGAAGTTTGCCGGCTCAACTAGTAAGCATATTCTGTATCAAAATCTGTTTTACAGGTTGTGGCAGTTTCTGTAGTAAATCCTTGTCAAACATATCTGTACATGTATGGAATTCCCGAACTTGTATTATTTCTCGCTTTAAATAAGTCCATTTTTCTCTTGGATTATCTGTAACCATTAAACCTTTAAACTCATATTTAATGGAAATACCTGTTTTCAAAATAACTACCAGCAGTGCAAACAGCAATAAAAAATAAATACAATAGATGTGTAACACTGAGGGCTAGAATATAAGAAAATCCTGCTTTTAAATTTTATATAATTGAAAACTAGCAAGATGTAGTCCATAAAATGGATTTTCCATTTTGATGTTGGAGTAGCTTCTGCTGACCTATCCACATTGTGCTGGACATTGATCTGCCAAGGACCAGCCACAAGGGATGCTGTCCCTCTAGGAAATTTAGTACAGAGGCAGACAGATCTCCAAAGCCATTTGATGGTGTTTAATCTCCTGATTTGTGAAACAATTAAATTATAGAATATTAGGCTTAGGATGTCTGAGTTATTATCCCAGGAACCAAAGTAAGTTAGCAATAATTGAGAATAGTACTTTATACCTGCTTGCACTCAAGTCATTATTCTTTCTTCATTCTATTTGTATATTGATATGATTTGAATGGCCTCTCCAAAACTCAAGCTGAAATTCAATTGCCATTGTAACAGTATTAAGAGGTGAAACCCCTAAGTGATTAGATCATGAGGGCTTTGCCTTCATGAATAGATTAGTGATAGTATCATTGGAGTGGGTTCCTGATGAAAAGGATGAGCCTGGCCTGATTTCCTCTCCCTGTTCCTCAGGCTAGTTTGCCCTTTCACCATGTATGACACACCACAACACTCTGTCAGATACTGGCACTATGCTTTGGGACTTCCCGGCTTCCAGAACCATGAATCAAATAGCCTTTCATTCTTTAAAATTACCCCGTCTGTGGCATTCTATTATAGCAGTAGATAACAGACTAACACACATATCAGTATAAATAGCTATCTTGTGCTAAATCAGCTGAAAATACTGAATTACAGAGCAAGCATTTAGACTTGTGGTTAAATTGCCCAAGTTCCATACCAGAGTACCTCAGTTTGATACTGGGCTCTGGCTCTTGATTCCAGTTTCTTGCTAATGCAGACCCTGGGATTGCAATGATGGCTCAAATAATTGGGTCCCTGCAAAACATGGGAGACCTGGATTGAGTTCCTGACTCCTAACTTCTTCCTGGTCCCATCACAGTATCTGCTATTGTGAGCAATAGTAGTGGACCTGTGGATGGGAGCTCTATGTCTCTCTTTTTGTGTGTGTCTCTGTCTCTCTCTCTCTTTCCTTTTTTCTCTCTTTCCTTTTCTCTCCTCAAATAAATAAAGAACTGGATTATAAATTAGAAAATAGTTTATTGGAGGACAGAGAATACGCTAACCAAGCTACACCATCTTTTTTTGTGTCTCCTGACTGGGACTAACAAAAACCTGAGAAGTTGTCCCAGTTTTCTTCCTGCTGGACAACTTTCTTAATATAAGATCAAATTCAGGTGAGTTTAAACAGATACGTGTCTCCTCAGCAATACATTTTCACCCTATGTCTTAGGGTGCATTTCTACTGGTGGCTATGCCCATCCTGTTTCAACTTAAATATAAAAGAGTAACTTGTGCAGGATCTTGAGGCTGGTTAGGGATAAGATGAAGTCTGGTTCCATTTTCCATTTCCTTGCTTATACCAACTACTTAAAAAGACAATTCTAATAACATTTTTAAAAATCCTTAAAATTAAAAATTAATGATTATTAAGTTCTGTCTTGGAAATGAAACCTATAGAATTATCAATTTTTCAGTATGAATTGGTTATTTTTATCATGCATTCATAATCTTAGAATACAATAAATATAAGACATTAGGTGAGGAATTTTAGGGGGTACATTCCTTTTGTGAAAAAGGCAATATTTTCAGTAAGTGTTTTGAAGGATTATACAATTCCAACAACTTGACTTGGAATTTGGATTGAAGCTGTGTTTTACATTAAAAGCTTCACCAAACAAGTTGATTCCTAATCAGGGCATATTATATCCAATTTGTGATAAAATGCAATAAGAAAAAAAAATGAGTCAATGCTATTCTTTGGTAAACCAACATTATTCTGTCTATTTCAGAAATTGCATATGAAAGTCCCTTCACAAAATCAACCTACAATTCCAAAAGGGTTCCTCATTTTAAGGCAATCTGTTCTGCAATAAGCATAATCTGGTTCAGGAAAAGGTCACGTGGGATTTGATGCATATTTAGGTGTCGTAACTTTTGGTGGGGGAAATCTTACTAGAAATACATGAGGTAGTAAATGAGTGGGATGGATATTGGATCTTCAGTATTCTATTTTTCAAGAGTTCTGTGATAACCCCAGCAAATTAGAATTGGGAGCTTTGTGCACACTGTGGAGCACTTCAGAGATATTAGGGCATAACCAGGGATCATTCAACAGTTTCACAAATTTTATTTTAACTGTCACAGAATGAATGACCGAAGCATACAATTCTTTTAAAAAGAAATAGTGGCCGGCGCCGCAGCTCACTAGGCTAATCCTCCGCCTTGCAGCGCCAGCACACCGGGTTCTAGTCCCGGTCAGGGCGCCGGATTCTGTCCTGGTTGCCCCTCTTCCAGGCCAGCTCTCTGCTGTGGCCAGGGAGTGCAGTGGAGGATGGCCCAATTCCTTGGGCCCTGCACCCCATGGGAGACCAGGAGAAGCACCTGGCTCCTGCCTTCGGATCAGTGAGGTGCGCTGGCCGCAGTGCACTGGCCGCGGCGGCCATTGGAGGGTGAACCAACGGCAAAGGAAGACCTTTCTTTCTGTCTCTCTCTCTCACTGTCCACTCTGCCTGTCAAAAAAATTTTAAAAAAAGAGAGAAATAGTAAATTAGTCACTGGAGAAAACGTTTTCCCAAGTTTCTCTACTCAATTGAATTCTACCTTCTTTTTGGTAGTCCAGAGAAATCCAAAACCATGACAAGGAACTAGCATTCCCATGGTGCAATGGCTTTACCCACTGAATTTAGGTAAGTAGCTCATGTTACTGGTTATATGAAAGTGTTTCAATGCCACTGTGGTCTTAAATGACCCAACATAGAATGAGGTAGTTTCCCAAATCTCTACAAAAGAAAGCTACTGTGAGAGAAACCCTGGGGATGGCAAGCACATACTAACATGAATCTGTGGATGGTGATGCCTAAATAATAATTTGTTATAGTCAGGTTAAACCTAAACACCATTATTTTTCTCTGATGCATTTGCTTACTGGAAAGAAAATAAACTCTGCAATATTTTCTCTGGAGATCAATTATTAGCTTTTCACTTCTGGAACAATGTAGGGGGGAGGGATTTTCATCTTCATGTAGCAAATATTCACCAAGTGACCTGGAATTATGACAAAAGTTAAAAAATCACAATCAAATTCCCATGATATGTTGACATCCCTGTGTTCACTAACTGAAGCTAATCTGTAGGCATTACAAGGCATGATGTTAATGAAAATGACATTTTAGAATTAACATTTATACTTCCTAGTTACTGACACAGCTTATAAGAGATGCTAAAGGGAGAATAGTGCCACAAAATAAACTTTAATTATTGTTCTGTATAGCACCTATAAACAATGCCTATACTTTGAAATACTGACCTGCAGAGTTTCCTTTGATTAAAAGGCCTGCAAAACAAGTTCAGAACCCAGCTGAGGTAAGAAGAAAGGATGTCTTTTATTCATGTGGTTTTGGGAAATAGAAAAGATTAATGAGCAAGTATAGAGAAGTGCTTTCTTCCTAATGAATAGGTAACCCACATGAATGCCCTGGTTTACCCATTTGGCAAACCTGAAATAGAAAACACTGCCAAGCCATGCCCCCAATGAATAGCTTCACTTGAGAATTCTGAGCAGGGAAGGGGACAGTTGTAGATGAACATGTTTTTATTCATCCTGGATGCCTTGTAGGGTAATTAGGGAAGTGAACAAACAAAGACAGTAAGAAGTGACAGTCCAGTTATTTTTAGGGTAGCCTACAGTAGCCTCTGCTGAAAATCAAGAGTTTCCAAAGGTACACAGATAGAGAATAAAGCACTTGGTGGGGCTTTCCGAGATGAAATTCAGTATTTAGATTCTTTGGGTTGATTCAATTGTGTTGCTCTTTTATTGGCGACCCTGAAAGATTCATTCAAATAGGATAGAGTAATTTTTGAGGGTCTCTCTTTCCTTCTCCCTCCTCCCCCTCCTGCCTCTTCTCCTCGCTCCTCCCCTCTTCTTCCCCCTCCCCTCCCCCTCTCCCTCTCCCCTCCCTCTCCCCCCCTCCCAGATCAAGGCCAATAGCACCCACAGTATGTGTGTGTGTGAGTGTGTGTGTGTAGACCTGTACATTTGTGAAAGAAAAAGAGAGAACAAAAAAGAATGAGAACAAAGGAGAGACAAAGAAGCAGAATCGATCTCAAACAGAAAAACCTGAGAATGTTCCCATTACCTTGCTCAAGTTGGACAGCTTTAATCCTATTTCCACTGAAGCTCCGTTATGGTAAGGTGTAATGAGGCAACTAAATCCTGATTCTGCTCTCACTCCCTGCCCAGCCCTTAGAAAGCCTGAGACCTCCTGGGAATGCTCTCAAGATAGCTATCACATGATGGGGATGTGTTCCCTTCCAAGAGTCACCCTCTCTGCATGGCAAGGGAAGCTTAGAATCACAGGTCCACAATGGGGCTCTGAGAGTTATAACCACTTCAAGGTAAGCTAAATCACCATAGCACTTAAGCCACTTGCTTTCTGTCTCACAAGTACAGCTGTACACTCTACTATTAGTACACTCAGACAGCTGAAAACCCGAGTGATACTGACAGCAAAGGCAGACTACTACTGGAAGAATTCTTCATCACTGCCTGCACTCTCCTGCACCTATCTGTATCTCTCTGGTATCTTTATCTACCATGATTGCAGCTACTTTTATACTCCTCTTGCCTATCTTCTGAAAGTTCACTGAAGATGAGGACTATGTGATACTTATCTTTGTCTAATTATCCCAAATGCATATGTGCACATAACCACATAGATATTTTGTGGGAGAATGAAGGAAGATCATCTTAAACACTCATTTCCAAAATGGCAAATGAAAACTGGGAAAGCAGCCGTGCTGAGCTCCTTCCAGAGGAATGTACAGGCGGGTCTGGAAGGAGATGTGTAGCAAAGCTACAGAGTCAACCGCATCAGCTCAGCTTTCAGCCCCATCCCTAGATGCATGACCTCAATCTGTTTATTTAACTTCTCAGTTTTCAGTTTACTAATCTATAAAATGCCTTGCTTATAGAATTACTTGAGGTTTTAGGAGAGATAACATTAATACAACTCAGAATCTGCACACAGAAGGCACTCAGTGTGCAGAGAATATTGCTTGTCAGATGCTTGAGAACAAAGGAGGAGAAATATATCTGAGAAAACATGTTTTGTGTTTGAGTCTCTGTGGTTCAGTGGTACACGGTATTTCCTTTGGGACATTACTGATGTAGACCAAATGGTCAGTCTCTAGAGTCTAAGTGTATTGACCCATTAAATCACTTTTACATGTGGAGGATGGAAGTCAAGTGTAGTGTAGAAAAGATCACAAGGGGCCTTCCTACAAGAAAAGTAAGTGTGGTTTATGGGTATTTCCAACCATCTAAGCCCTTGCTCCTTCAAAAGTGTTTGCAGACACCCGCAGCAACTAGAATGTCCTATCAGTCCAGGATTGAAGAGACACACATTATATAGACCCAATGTGACTAAAAAAAGCATTATAAATACAATGACCTGGTTATTTGTTGATCATTATTTTCCAATTTGTGAACCAAAGCAACAGGGATGGGCAATACAGCAGAGAGTGAGCCAAGTTCAATCTTCAGTGAGCTCTCCTCACCAAGGAGGAAACATATTTACAGTTTATAACTCTCTAGCCTTATAAAATGTGGCAGATTGTGGCCATGCTGTCCTCCTTCAGTGAATTTCTTCCTTCTCCCCTCCTCAGCTAGCCAACACCTTTACATACTTTGAGTCTCAGAAGAAACATCAGTTCCCTGAGAGAGGCTTCCCCACCCCCTACAACCTTACATAGCAGTCCTGGGTCCCTCTCATTCCCCAAAAGACACGACATTTCTCCTTTGTATCTGCTTCTCTAGGGTCAGTCTTCATCGCCTGACTGGGAACTGGAAGAGGTCAAATTCTACATGGCTAGAATACAATAAGCATGTTCAATAAGCATTGAGTCAACATAAGATGAGAGTCATGACAGAAAAATCAGTACTCAATAAAAATGTCAAAAAAAAGTAAAACTGAGAATTTTTTTTTCAAATATGACTTACTCGTGCCTTCCTGGTGTCTTAGACATGGAGATTTCTATTCAATAATTTCTCAGCTCCCAGTGACTCATGGGAATCTCTGTATCTTGGTTCTCTTGGGGTAAAATATGATGATTGGATTGTACCTGTCATATATACTCTACAGCACCAGTTCAATGGCAAGAGTTCAAAAGCAAAATATGGGCTCTTATTGTTATATATGAGTGGTGTTATTATCAAGTGATATTACATCTCATTAAAACATTTTCATAAAGTACTTTTAAGTGGAATTGTGATTTTTACTTTCCAAAAGGCACGACAGATGAGCTCCAATTTTATAGAATATGTATCAAGCAACAAAAACTCATTTCTCTTACACTTTTCACACTATGCCTAAACTACAGCCTTGACCCTACCTCTTCCCTGACTCTCAGTGGATGTCACAAGAAGAATAAATCTGAGAGGCTAATATGGGAGAAATAAGGCGTCTACAAACGTGGCTGTGCTTGCTGTCACTATCACCATTGTCATCGTGGGTAGAAGCATAATAAAATTGGTCTGGAAACAGATAAAGTTTGCAAACTAGTTCACACAGACCTGTGGTAGAATGTGAAAGTGTTAAAGTGGGCAGTATTTGAGGAAACTATAACTCTTAATTATTCTGAGTTATAGCACTGAGTATTTGTAAATCACACAGTCACAGAAGAGAAGAACAGTAGCATGATTTCTTTTCCCTGAGGTCATAAAAAACTACCAAATATGGAACATCAACATTTTTATCCATTTACGTATCTAGCTTACCTCTCTACACTGGTCTCTCTGAGTGGGCCTGGGATTTCAAGTGTTCCCCTTTTCAGTCTGGAGTGTCTGGGGTATTATTTCACCATGCTCGGATGTAATCAATGCTGCAAATCAAGAATCAGCACCCTCCTCCCTATCTGATTGACATATGTCACTGCAAACGATGCTACAGCAAAGTACTTTTGACAGACACCAGGACTTTCCTAGAAAGTATTCATTAAAAAACAAGGGAACAAAATTCTGTGAAAGTCAGAAATAGAAAAGTGCTATTTTGAATATTGTACATATAAATAATTTGAAAATTCTAGTATATTGAACATTATCAGAAAATAATGATTATATAACTAAAATAAGGATTCCCATCATAGATATCTCCAAGTAGTACACAGTGTGTGTTATCACTCACATACAGACATTTTTCCTTCATTCCTGAAGCCATGATAGGTATTTTTAGTTCTGTCCTAACTTTTCTTAAAAGAAAGAGTTGGAGTGGGTGATTATTTCATTGGTAACATGCCATTTGGGACACCTGCATCCTATGTTGGAGTACCTGGGCTTGACTCCTCGTTGTGTTCCCAATTCCAGGTTCTTGCTAATGCGCACTTGGGGAAACAGTAGGTAATGGCTCAAGTAGTTGGATCCTTGCCATCTGCCTGGGAGACATGAACATGAACAACTCCTGGCTTTGGCCTGGCCCAAACTTGGTTTTTGTGGGCATTTGAGGAGTGAACCATTAGGCAGGAGTTTCTCTTTCTCTCTCTCTCTCTCTTTCTCTCTTTTTCTCTCTTCATGTCTGTCTCGGCCTTTCAAATAAATAAAATAAATGAATGAATTAGTTTTTAAAAAGAAAATCCCAGTAATAACACATGTGAACAGATCCAAATTGCATGCACATGACACATACCTAAAGTAGAACATTTAAATTTCTATCCACTCAAAGCATGAACCCTGTTCAAGCTTTCAGACCAGTCCCTCCAGGGTCACCACTTATCCCCAGTTATGGATAGAGAATGCCTAGAGTGAACAATCAATAAATATCTGTGAAATCAATAAACATAGGAGGAAAGGTTTTTCATTTTTTATTCTGCCTCTTGAGCTCTTGAGCCCCATGTTCTTTCCTTTGCTTAAAACTATTTCTATGTAACCTCATCTCCTAGCTCCACAATCCAAATTCAGTCTCCATCCTACCTCCCAAACTCCATCCTGTGTTTAGCCTCTCCCTGTCTCACCTTCATAGAATTTTGATCCAGGATCCCTTAGTATCTGGATTTATTTGTGCTCCAGAAATTCTCGGTGTACTTACTGGGCCCTAAACCTGCCATGTACCCTAGTACTCAGCACCCAGAGTGATGTCCAACTTATGGGAAACATGAAGAAGATCTGAATGATACACAGAAGACTCCATTTTTTTATTCTATTCATCAAAGCTGAATGGCGCTGAAGTTACACAACACAGAAAGTCAACCATAAAATAGACTGTGGTATTGGCAGTTGTTCAGGGGCATAATTAGATGGGTCTGCAAAGGGAGCTGGTTCATAAAGGAGTGAGCTTGATTTGTAAAAAGAAGGACAAAAAAGATACCTGCAATAAGCTAGATTTTATACCAATAGTATCTTACAGGAAAAATCAAAATAGAATGATCCAATCATACAATACCATAGAATGCTAGTTCCAATGAAATACAAAATGATTATCTACTTAGTATTAAAGACATACATAACAACTTGTATAGCTATCCTTAAAATGTAATTACATATACTTTCATAATAAAGACATCCATTTCCAATTGGTATTTAACATGATTTTGAAGTGGATTATATTTACGTGTATAGTAAAACTTTTAGGACAAATAAAGATTATAAAATTGTTTCCTTTACCCATTATATTTTGAAATATTTATTTATTTATATATTTATTTGAAAAGTAGAGTGAGAGAGAGAGAGAGAGATGGCTGCAATAGCTGGGACTGGGGCAGGCCAGTGCCAGTAGTTTGATATTCCATCCAGGTCTCCCTTACAAATAACAAAGGCCCAAATACTTGAGCTATCTCCTCTGATTTCCCAGGTGCACTATCAGGAAACTGGATTGGAAGTGGAGCATCTGGGGCTCGAACTTGCACTCTGATACAGGATGTGGTGTAGCCAACCCCTCATTTCCTTATTACTTTTGGTGAGTAAGAATTTTAAAATCTTATTTTTTAAGATTTCTCAGGTTATTTTTAATTTTAAAAACTATATGAAGAAATTTTTTCAAATGGGGTAAAATGAAAACAGTATCTCATTGCCTTTAGACAATTTTTATAATACATCTATGTTTGTTTAATGACTTTACTTATTTGAGAGGTAAAGAGAAACACCCAGAGAAACAGAGAAAGATGCAGAGAGACAGAGAGAGCTCCCATTCACTGGTTTATTACCCAAATGTTGATAACAGCTGGGACTGGGTCAGGCAGAAGTCAGGAACCAAAAACCCTATCCATGGCTAGCAGGGAACCAACTATTTGAGTCACCCCTGCTACCTCTCAAGGTGCACATTAGCAGGAAGCTGGAATCAAGAACAGAGCCAAGACAAGAACATAAGCATTCTGATGTATGATGCAGGCATCCTAACCGGCATTTTAACAATTAGGCCAAATACCTGCCTTCCTTCTTTATTTTTAATAGCCTTTTACTTTATTATACAGTAATGCATACATTTGATTTCTGTATTTTCACTTATTACTGTACATTAAGCATTTGAAGCATTTTTGTGGCAACCTAATTTTCTGTACAATTATTTTCTACTGAAGAGATATTCTGCTTACTTAGGTGATTGTTTTATTTCCAGTTTTAAAGTGATTTCAGGACTGTCACAATGAATAGCTTGAGATATTAATCTATTATTTTTAATACTTCTTTTATTGTTTTGGGAACTTTTCTTATTAAAAATATCTTCATTATACTTTTGTCAATATTTCCTTAATCTTTGCTTGCCTTTTTAACTTTGCTGCATGGTTTTTTCCTCTTGTAATCATTTTTCCTCTATGTAATCATAGATCCTTTTCTTTCTGATTTCTTAATCTTAAAAAAAGTTCTCGGCCAGCTCCGTAGCTCAATAGGCTAATCCTCCGCCTTGTGGCGCCAGTACACCGGGTTCTAGTCCTGGTCGGGGCGCTGGATTCTGTCCCAGTTGCCCCTGTTCCAGGCCAGCTCTCTGCTGTGGCCCAGGAGTACAGTGGAGGATGGCCCAAGTACCTGGGCCCTGCACCCGCATGGGAGACCAGGAGAAGCACCTGGCTCCTGGTTTCGGATCAGTGCGGTACGCTGGCCGCAGCGGCCATTGGAGGGTGAAACAACAGCAAAAAAGGAAGACCTTTCTCTCTGTCTCTCTCTCTCACTGTCCACTCTGCCTGTCAAAAAAAAAAAAAAAAAGTTCTCTTTCTGCATAGATTGACAGCCTAATGTTAGGCTTTCTGTTTGGTTTTCCTTAAACTTCTAATCACCTACTCCAGTACCAGTTATTATGTCATCCCATGTACTCATTGTTCTCTAATGTTTCCTTTGGCCCTAATTAAACTCCAAAATATAAGAATTGTTTCTTGGATATTTATTTCATTATAGAGGTCTATTAATGTTCCCAAACCACCAAACTAGATTTTTAAAAGTTAATTTGCCTATGTTAGCTACAGAAATGTCCCTTTGAAATAACATTTCATTTTTTGATATCTTTAAAAGTAATATCAATGACAATTTTAGAATGATTCCTTTGAACTTACAATGTTTTGTCTTTGGATCTGATTAATTTTATTAAACTGATGAATTACAATATTCCTTCCTATCTAAGGTTTTGTTTCCCATGAGTTCAATTACTCAGTCAACTGCAGTCAGTATATTGGAATTAGATAGATAGATAGATAGATAGATAGATAGATAGATAGCAGGTATTGGGTAGATACATGATTGATTGATAGACTACATTCACATTAACATTTATTGCAGTATATTGTTATAATTGTTCTGTTTTATTACTATTGTAGTTAGTCTCTTACTTTCTGTAATCCATAAATCAAATTTCATCATAAGGATGTACATTTAGGGAAAAATGTAGTATATTTAGAGTTTAGTACTATTCGTGGTTTCAGGCATCTACCAAGGGTCTTGTAAGTTTGGCCCCTGTTGATAAAGGGACACCTGGGTAGGCTGTAGACAATTCATGCTATTATTACACTTACTATATCCAAAACAGAGCAATGCTCAGTCTCTTCACATACTAAAATCTATTTTTATGATGATTTGCAGTCTTCTGTCTGTACACCTATACATTTTTGCTGTTTGTTACTGTTAAAATATATTTGCTATGTTTTCTTATACCATCTTATCTTTTTCATTATAATTTTTACTTAACACTGAATTGCATTAAAAGGAGCTTCAAAAATCTAGCTGGGGAGAAAGTACATATTTAAAGAACATGCAAATGATTCCAGGGGCCCAGAACAATCCATGAGTTTCCCAGCTCCACTGCACACTCTGCTTCATCAAAACTGTTTGGTGCTCACTGACTATGACCTCTCTAAACCTTTTGAACAATTCATATAAAATATGCATTTTTCCACTTTTGCCACTTATCAAGAGACACTAAAAATTGAAGATAAACTTTAAAAATTATAACAGAGAATTATTTTAGGCAAATAGGATACTTTTAAAATTCCATTCACTTACCTGTCTCTAATATTTGTATTTCAAAAACTTGATTTACATTTTGGTCACTAAAACTAAATTATTTTAAAGGTGGCAATGATCATTTAAAATTGACCATGACTCTTATTTTTGTAATTGGAAGTTAAACTTTTTATAGAAGTCTGTCCTTGCTTTTCCATTTGAAAGGATAACCTCGTTAAGGTCTGTATCTACCTTTATCTAATTATGTTATTCAGGGAGAGATATGCAACTTATCAGTAGGATTATAATCTCATTTGTTGCTACTCCTTTAATTTAATTTTGTTTATACATCTGTTCCCAAAGAGTTCTTCTTCTCTATTTTGAATTGAATAATATGATTATGTTTCAAGTTATTGTAAATGCATTTTTAATGTCTGTTGTGTGCTCACCTCTTAAGAGGAGTTCCTCTAATTCCTACCAGACCCACATACACCTTGACTCCCAGGCCCCTCCCACACACACAAACTGGGATCCACTGGGATGATGCAAATGTGGCCTACAGAGCACTATTAGTATGTTACAGCTAATACACATGTAAAAATATTTTAGTCATTCAGATCATATCAAAAGGAAATGATTCTTTTCATTTCTTCTTTTTGGTAACTATTTATTTATCTATTTGCATGGCAGAGAGGGACGAATGGGAGCTCCCATCTGCTGGTTCACTACCCAGAAATCCTGGAGATGCAGAATTAATCCAGGTCTCCCACATGGGTGGCAGGAACCCAATCATTTGAGCCATCCCTGCTTCCTCCCAGGGTCTGCATTAGCAGAAAACTAAAATCACAAGTAGAGCTGGATGTAGAATGCAGGCACTCCACAAATGGCTGCAAAGCTGAGACCAGGCTATGCGAAACTGGGAACAGGAACTCACTTTAGGCCTCCAAACTGAGTGGCAGTAATCTAATCACTTCAGCAAAAACAAATTTTTCTCATCATAATCTTAAATACAGACAGTATCACTATCCTCCAAATTTGTCGTTTAGAATTTTCTGACCAGAATTTACTGTTTCAAAGAAGCAGTATCAATTTTTAAATGCCCACTTTTTAACTAAACTATGACAGGAAACTGTTGATAGAATAGTTTATTTTTGAATGAGGGAAACATGTGGAAAAACCAATAAAATAAAATTGATTTCCATGGTTTCTAAAAATTGTTATATGTCTAATAATAGGTAACATAAAAATCTCTAATTATGCCATATATGAACGTTACCATAAAAATCTATTCAATGCAGGAAGCATGAAGGCTTGGAGTAATGTATAATCTTCAATGTCTGAGTCACCATCAACTCCTAAATTAACAGCCAATTATTTATTTTTCTAACATTAGTTTGGACATAGAATTTATCTATATTTCAAAAAAAATCTGTAATGATAAATAAATTTCATCTGAGCAGCACCTCATGCTTTCCATCATGAGCGGTCACTGTGAGGAGCATTCGTTCTAGCAGAGTGATAGAATCTGCCAGTCTGGGAGGCAGACCTGTGTGGACAGTGGAGAAGTATTTTGAAGTCCATCAGGTTGAGCCAAGCAATCCTGGCTCCATTTACCGTGAAACAGACCCTGACAGTGCTTTCATTTGAGCACCCACCCCACTAACACCACTGCTCCACACAATCAGGGAGGTAATTAAAACAGATGTGGGTGAAAGGGGTGGTTTCTTTCTTCAGTGTTCAGATACATAAAAAGTCGTATGGAAAATTATAGAACAAGATATCTTCAGGATCTAAAAACATTTTCTTAGCAAGATAACAGTAACCAAACCAGAACACATATTTCAACTGTCCTCAGTTTCACGATAGTACCCAAATGAGGGTTTGCCGAGGTATACTAGACACCATGTGTTCACATAACATGGAATAACCATGTCTTAGAAACACAGGGAGGCTGGCGCCATGGCTCATTAGGCTAATCATTCACCTGCGGCACCGGCACCCCGGGTTCTAGTCCCGGTTGGGGTGCCGGATTCTGTCCCGGTTGCTCCTCTTCCAGTCCAGCTCTCTGCTGTGGCCCAAGAGTGCAGTGGAGGAGGGCCCAAGTGCTTGGGCCCTGCACCCGCATGGGAGACCAGGAGGAAGCACCTGGCTCCTGGCTTCAGATCAGTGCCTCGCGCTGGTGTTAACAGCCACTTGGGTGGTGAACCAATGGAAAAAGGAAGACCTCTCTCTTTCTTTCTCTCTCTCTGTCTATAAGTCTCTGTGTGTGTGTGTGTGTGTGTGTGTGTCTAACTCTGCCTGTCCAAAAAAAAAAAAAAAAAAAAAAGCCACAGGCAAAGCACTATTTTCTCATCTCTGACCTTCTCATTCACATATTCACTCATTTATTCATTCAGCAAACATTTACTGAGTACCTACTAGACTGCAGGAGTTCTCTGAGGCTAAAGGGTTACAGCACTGACAAGACTGAAACATGTCCCAGTCCATGGATTTCTCACTGTCTGGGAGGACACAAAATAAACACACAGCTGCAGGTTATAATAAATGCCACAAGGGACAAAAACAAAAATTGTAACTGCAGGAATACATTTGGGTTGGAAAGAAAGAGAAGGCTTCTGTTATAGTCTGGATGTGGTTTGAGTCTATTCCCAGTGCACACCTTGGAAGCTCGGTCCTCCTTGAGGCTATGTTGAGAGGAGGAATGATCTCTTAAAAAGCACAAGGATCTAATGGGAGATTCTGAGGTCACTCACTGGGGATGCTGCCCTCTTCAAGGATTAATGTGATTCTGGTGGGACCACAGTGAATCCTTGCTCTCTCCTCTGGCTTCCTGTCTCATGTGATCTCAGCCTCTACCAATGCACTCCTTCCATTGTGATACCATTCACCTTCAGGCATGCAGTTAGTAGAACCTGTGCAATGCTGCTTGGATATTCAGCCTCCAAACCAGTGAACTAAATAAACGTCTTTTCTTTACCCAAATTCAGGTATCTCATCACAGTAATGGAAAACTGATTTATACAGTTTCTCTTTTTTAAAAGATACCTTGGGAAGGATTTTAGAATTCAGATTTTGATTAGGACATCCACATTCCAACAGAAATACCTGCTAATGAAGACCATGGGAAGCAGTAATAATGGCTCACGTACCTGGGTCCCTGGTACCCACATAGGAGATCTGGATTGAATTCTAAGGTCCCAGTTTCAGCCAGCTCTGCTCTGGCCATTGTGAGCATTTTGGAAGAGAATGAGCAAATGAGAGCTTTGCCTATCTTTCTGTCTCCCTGACTCTCCAATTTAATTAATTAATTAATTTTAATTTGTTTTGAAAGGCAGAGAGAGAGTGATGTATCTTCCAGCTGCTGATTCACTCCCCAAAAGGCCACAATAGCCAGTGCTTGGCCAGGACAAAGCCAGTAGCCAGGAACTCCATCAGTCTCCCAGGTGGTGACACGGATCTAATTACTTGAGCCACTGCCTTCCCAGATGCATTTTCAGGAAGGTGGTTTGGAAGTGGGGTGCCTAGCACTCAACTGCCACTCCAGTATGCAATGTGGGCATCTTAAGTGGTGCCTGGATCCTTGTGCCATAATAACACTTTCCCCGCCTCTCAAATTTTAAGGAATTGTCTCCTCTAAAAGAAGGTAGAGGAGAGCTGCATGGTCTACCTAGGACAAGTAGTAAGAGAGCTCTGAATAGAAAAGCCATGGTGCTTGGAGGACAGCATAAAGGGGCCAGTGAGACTACAACACAATAGGCAGGAGTTCAAGTTAGATGGGGTCAGAGTTCAAAACAAGCTCTGCCTTTGGGCTAGGGTTTACCAGCTTCATTGTTGTGGAAAGCTGTAGCTATGTTAGAATCAGACCTAATTTTCCAAAGATCCCCATGACAGTTGTGCGGAGAATAAGAGCAGACTGAGCAACCTATTTAGTGGGGGGTTGCACTGATCCCACAAAAGCTAAAGGGCTATTGCAGGGCAGTGGTGGTGGGTACAGAGAAAGCCAAGTCTATTCAGTACCTATTTGGAGACAGAATCTAAAAGACGTGGTGACAGATCAAGAATGAGAGATTAAGGAGAGTTTGAGGTTGCTGGGTTTCTGTAATGAGTAACTAATTTGAAACAGGTGCCAGAGGTAGGGAAATGGAAAAAGATATTGAGATAGGTGAGACGAAGGAGGAGAGACTAAAGGCCATTCTTTGAAATTCCTACGTTTGGGAAGCCAGTCAGGAAGAAGCCACTGGCTGAGTGGACCAGCATGAACCCAAAAGGAACTCTGGTCTCAAGGCAGGAATTGAGGAGCTGTTGGCAAGTAAGTAGACATTAAAGAACATATTCCTTTTCTCTCTTTCCCATGTATATTTGTTTAATTTAAAAGGTTAACACAGTCTCTCTCAGACTACACTGTGAAAACACAAGGTTTCAATCACTTGCAGTAAATCACATCTTTTCTTGTTCTTCGCAGATGTTAATTGCAATAACCATAAAATATCGCTTTTTAAATTTTTTACTCCAGTAAGTTCACTATATGCACCCCTGAATATGGAATGATGTACTCAAAGATTTCCAAACACAGGGTACAAGCTATTTCTTCTTAATGCTTATCAGGATTGCATTTTCATTTCTTATCATACCCAAACTACTGGTGGCCCATGATAAAATCACTCTACCAAGTGCACTCTGATGCACTAAAGTGGAAGAGCCAAGCTCCTTTCCAGAGGCAGTGTGTTCATGGCAGCCTCAGGCATGTCATTCAGACTCTTCCTACTTTTCCCCTTTCCCACCTTTATTACATCCCAGCAGGAAATACCAGCAGGCACTCCAGCACCCTCTTCCAATTCTTCACAACCAAATCCTCATCCCTAGAAATCCTGTCTCTTGTGTGAGCACAGAGAGAGTTTTAGTTAAAAATGAAATTACTCAAGTCTTAACAAACACAAAGGCAGGGCGAATTTTCTATAGTCAAAACGTGTGGTGATGTTTTAAATGATTTGACACAGTCTTACAGACCAGATTACAGATTACAGATTAGCTTAACACTCAGATGTGCCGTGCGTTTTTGACTAAAGCAGAATATTTACACGTGAGTTTGAGATTGCCAAAAATGTAACTCTATGAAGGTATGGATTTGTCTGCCTTGTTCACTACTGAATACACAGCACATAGAATTCTTTTTTTTTTTTTTTTTTTTTTTTTTTTTTTACTGGCAGAGTGGACAGTGAGAGAGAGAGAGACAAAGAGGAAGGTCTTCCTTTTGCCGTTGATTCACCCTCCAATGGCTGCTGTGGCCGGCGCATCGCGCTGATCCGAAGGCAGGAGCCAGGTGCTTCTTCTGGTCTCCCATGTGGGTGCAGGGCCCAAGCACTTGGGCCCTCCTCCACTGCACTCCCGGGCCACAGCAGAGAGCTGGCCTGGAAGAGGGGCAACCGGGAAAGAATCCGGCGCCCCGACCGGGACTAGAATCCGGTGTGCCGGCGCCGCAAGGTGGAGGATTAGCCTATTGAGCCATGGCACCGGCCAACACATAGAATTCTGACAGCCCAAAGTACTCAAATACTGTTGAATACATGGACAAGTACAATTGATTGGATTATGCTCCACAAAAACGGCTTGAAAGAATCACCTGTGAAAAATCACTTTATGAGAAATATTACTTCAAGTCTAGCAGAGCTAACCAAAGAGGGTCTCATGCAGAGAATTCTGTGAACACAGGAATCTGAGTTCAGCTCCCTTACAGGGCAGCTTATACACACTGAAGTGGTTTCTGTGTCTGCATGAAGCTGGGGTGAACACAGGTCTTTGGCTGTCCTAAGGTCAGTAGGAATGCCTGGGGCAAAGATTGCATGTTGCCCTCCATTAGAGGCCAGCACACACAGGACCAGACCTCCACGGCCTTCCAGAGAGCAAGAAGTAGCTGAACCAGTGGCATGAATGGCTCCTATCTTTGAAACGAGGACATCTGAAGGATACTGGGAATTTTGACGACAGGAAAGCTTCTTAAAGGAAGGAGGATGGCACACCCATTTCTGTGTTTTTGCTTCCTTTACCCACTGCAAATGAATACGTGGGCTATATGACAGAAAGACAGAAAATGAGCACAAGCATATCAAAATAACCCAATAGAGGAGATCTAGTGGCAACAAAAGGGGAAAACCTAGCCAGTAGAGTTGCTGAAACAGACAGATATTTCTGAATAAAAACATAAAAGCCCACTAAAAAACTCAAATGCAGCACCTGAAAGATGTTCTTGAGCTACGAAAGTTCATTTTCTGGCTGAACAATTTAGTAGGAGAGCGCAGTGGTCTTTGAGACTCAAATCAGTAACCCAGAAAATAACTGCAAAAAAAATACAATGCTAAATGCTAAAAGAAAAAGTATATACATATATATATATACCTGTTATTTTTATGTGTATCCATAACATACATACACACACACACACATGCACACACACATAGAAAGAGAGTACAAAGGATAAGACATCAGAGAATAAAACCTAGGACTGATATGGGAAAAAGTAATAATTAGAGTGCTCCAGTAGGAGAAAAAGAAAGCATGGGAGGGGGCCGGTGGCTCACTTGGTTGATCCTCCACCCGTGGCACTGGCATCCCATGTAGGCGCCGGGTTCTGGTCCCAGTTGCTCCTCTTCCAGTCCAGCTCTCTGCTGTGGCCCACAAGGGCTGTGGAGGATGGCCCAAGTGCTTGGGCCCTGCACCCGCATGGGAGACCAGGAGGAAGCACCTGGCTCCTGGCTTCGGATCCATGCAGCACTGGCTGTGGCGGCCATTTGGGGAGTGAGCCAATTGAAGGAGGATCTTTCTCTCTGTCCCCCTCTCTCTCACTGTCTGTAACTCTATCTGTCAAATAAATAAAAAAAAATCTTTAAAAAATAAATAAATAAATAAATAAATAAAGTGCTCCATTAAGAGAAAAAGAAAGCATTGGAGGAACAACAGTAATTAAATAAATGATGTAGGGCCGGTGCCGCGGCTCACTAGGCTAATCCTAAACCTAGCGGCACCGGCACACCAGGTTCTAGTCCCGGTCAGGGCGCCGGATTCTGTCCCGGTTACCCCTCTTCCAGGCCAGCTCTCTGCTGTGGCCAGGGAGTGCAATAGAGAATGGTCCAAGTGCTTGGGCCCTGCACCCCATGGGAGACCAGGAGAAACACCTGCCTCCTGGCTTCGGATCAGCATGGTGCGCCGGCCGCAGCGCGCCAGCCGTGGCGGCCATTGGAGGGTGAACCAACGGTAAAAGAAGACCTTTCTCTCTGTCTCTCTCGCACTGTCCACTCTGCCTGTTAAAAAAATAAATAAATAAAAATAAATGATGTAAATACATCCAAAACAAATTCGAAGAAGGAGACCATTCTCTTTAAGTATTTGTTTCCTTTCCTTTTAAACAAACCCATGTCTTACTAGACCCCCACAAATTTTAATGAGGGTCAGGCACTCCATGAATTTACAAAGAAAAATTATCCATTTAAAAGGTCACCCCCCAACAACACGTCACAGACATTGGAACACGACTAGAAAGGGAAAAAAAAGGACCTGAGAAGTGTTTATGTCTTCCTTTTTTAAAAAATTTATTTATTTATTTATTTATTTGAAACTCAGAGTTACACAGAGAAAGGAGAGGCAGAGAGAGAGAGAGAGAGAGAGAGAGAGAGAGAGAGGTCTTCCATCCGATAGCTCACTCCCCAGCTGGCCGCAACGGCCAGAGCTGTGCCCATCCGAAGCCAGGAGCATGGAGCTTTTTCCAGATCTCCCATGCAAGTGCAGAGGCCCAAGGACTTGAGCCATCTTCTACTGCTTTCTCAGGCCATAGCAGAAAGCTGAATTGCAAGTGGAGCAGCTGGGTCTTGAACCAGCACCCATATGGGATGCTGGCATTTCAGTCCAGGGCGTTAATCCGCTGCACCACAGTGCTGGCCTCTATATGTTTTTGAGAAGAGTAGAAGCTTTGTTTCCTCTCAAAAATTCAAAACATGTCATTACTTTATCAGTTTCTATACACTTAAGGATTTATCGGTTGTGAACATAAGAATTTCCCTACTGAGGAAAGTGCCAAATATTCATAATTTTATTTACTATATTTTGTGTAGTTACATTATAAGTGTTGAATATGAAAGAGATACTTCCTGTCAAAGCCCTTCAATAAATATTTTCTGAGTGCCTACTGTGAGCAGAGAACTAGGCTATGTAAGAAAAGATGTTCATGAAAACAGTGTTTTCAAAGAGCTTTCAGTCAGTATGCAGAACAGGCACGTATCCCTGAAGGCAGAATAGAATTCTACTAAAGACACTGTGGAAACACAAAGCTAGTGGAAAACTTTCTTTTTGTAGGAGGATTAGAGAAGATTTCATTGAGGAGGACCTGTAAAAACTGGAACTGCATGTCTTCATAGGTTGTTGACAGGTGAGGAAGGAAAGTCATTAGGTGAGAAAGCACATCAAGTATAGAAAGTGCAGGTAATGAGGCTGACATCTGTCATAGTGGCTAAAATGCCCTTGGAACGCCAATATCCTATAACAGAGTGTCTGGGTTCAAATTATAACTCTGCTTCTGATCCAGCTTCCTGCTAATGCACCCCCTGTGAGGCAGCAAGTGATGGTCCATGTCATTGAGTCCATGTCACCTACACGGGAGATCTGGATTGAGTTCTGCAATCCCAGGCCCTAGATATCTCTCTCACTCTCTGTCTCTCCTTTGCAAATAAAATAAATAAAAATATAAAAGTGAGGTACAGGTTTTATCAATGCTGTGCAAGCCAGGACAATCTCCACACACAAAGCAGGCATGAGGTATTCCTGCTTCCTGCAGGTGGACAGTAGACAAATAGTTGTAGGCCTGCTGGGGGCAGGAGGAGGGGAGACACACACAGAGAGAGAGACAGAATAGTGAGGATAGAATCAGATTGTGGAATGATACTGCTAAGACCATGTACTTGTTCTACAGGCCATGAGCCCCTCAAAAAGACTTAATATATATAGATGGGCCAGGAGTGATTAATTTAAGAATTATGTGTCCCACATAAAATACATACTGGTTACCCTTTCAATCTTTAATATGAGATGCATTCAGAGAAAACATCTGCAAGGCATATAGAAAAATCCACAATAAATATTCTAAAACAAATTAAACAATAATACAATTTATATTCCCAAGTATCTACATTCTTATGCAAGACAAATGTCATTAACTTGCTTCCATTAGCTCCCCTAAACCTCTGCTGAAGCTCAATCTTCTTTTTTTTTTTTAAGATTTATTTGTTTATTTATTTGAAAGTCAGTTACACAGAGAGAGGAGAGGCAGAGAGAGGGAGAGGTCTTCCATCTGATGGTTCACTCCCGAGTTGGCCGTAACAGCCGGAGCTGTGCCAATCTGAAGCCAGGAGCCAGAGGCTTCCTCCGGGTCTCCCAAGTGGGTGCAGGGGCCCAAGGACTTGGGCCATCCTCCACTGCCCTCCTAGGCCATAGCAGAGAGCTGGATCAGAAGTGGAGCAGCCAGTCTCGAACCAGCGCCCATATGGGATGCCAGCACCTCAGGCCAGGGCGTCAACCCACTGCACCACAGCACCGGCCCCTGAAGCTCAATCTTGTACTAAAATGGACTTGCTCCCTTCCAGGAAAGAATACTTGTCAAGCTCCTAAACCACAACCACTGAAGGTCATCTTTGCCTCTTGGTGTCAGGATTCTAAGTACAGGCTACTTTCCTTAATCAGAAGAATAACTTGTTATTGTAGAGGTACTTGATAAAATATCACAAAGTGATGGGTATTGGGAATTTGCCAAGAACATTTGAAAAGTGATGGTTACATAGGAGTCAATTAATTTATGCAAGTCCCATTGTATTAAATTACAACAGAAATAAAAAATTCCTAGACAACATTATCTATAGTCCACAGAAAACCCCATCATTGCATTATGGTCTAGTCTTTGGAGTGAGTATGTGAGAATTCTTCGTTTAAAAAGAACATATCTGCATATTTGTTATAGAGATAAAAAAAAGTCAAGGATATTTCTTTCAATGAGGTCCACTAAGAAAAATTTTATACTCTAACTTTCAAGGCAAAGATTATATGTTATATTTTCCTAGAAACTAAATTTTGAACAACTTCTTACAAAGGGGATAGGATGCTGAATTTAGGAAGCTTAGACTCAAATTAATGGTCCAATGATAACATTCCATTGCCTTCGGATTTCTGCTACAATCATTTCCTTCCTTCATGCCATCTTTGCTCTATTTTAAATTCAATTTTGGGCCAGTGCTGCGGCTCACTTGGCTAATCCTCCACCTGAGGCGCTGGCACCCCGGGTTCTAGTCCCGGTTGGAGCGCCAGATTCTGTCCCGGTTGCTCCTCTTGCTGTCTAGCTCTCTGCTGTGGCCCAGGAGTGCAGAGGAGGATGGCCCAAGTGCTTGGGCCCTGCACCCACATGGGAGACCAGGAGGAAGCAACTGGCTCTTGGCTTCAGATCGGTGCAGTGCACTGGCCGCAGTGCGCCGGCCACGGCGGCCATTTGGGGGGTGAACCAACAGAAAAGGAAGACCTTTCTCTCTGTCTCTCTCTATCTAACTCTGCCTGTCAAAAAAAAAAAATCAATTTCAATGAACAAATTTCTATTGAATATCTACAATATATCAAACACTTGACTAGACATTTGGGATGCAGATATAAATATCTTATCTTGTACTTTAAAACATAAAGCTAGGCTACCACGAGTCTACTAAAAAAGGAGATATATAATAAATAATTATGTGAGCCCGTGTGCATAACAGATTCAACTGTCTAGAAGAAAAACTGTGTCTAATTTAGCTTTTTCCTTTCTCCCCCCAACAATCTAGTGTAGAAAACTGAGTTGATAAATCATATAAAATACTTATTGAAGGAAAACTATCATTGCTTTTGAACTATGTGACCCAGATATTTTTGTATGAATGGGTTACCCTTGTCTGTCAAGTATAGAGGAAAAGGGATTGAGCAGACATGGAATGTGGAAGTCCTTGGGATAGGAAACTTCATCCAGAATTCCAGAGGAGTCATCAACAATGGTCAGCGGGATCAACAAGAATCATGCATGTATGGAGAGCTCTGAGAACCCCTCTAATTTCTAATCTTGAAATCCTAACTCAGCGCTCATCTGGGAACAAAAGAGGACAGCCTGGTGCACACAGTGCTGCCCGGGAAAGGACTTAGAGACTCCCTAAATGAGTTGTTCAACTTAATCTACTCTGGCCTCCCCTGGGTTTTGGTTCAGCCTCTTAACCTGCAGGTCTTACTCCAGGGGTACCTTAAAAGAACATCACAGCTCCTCACAACGACAGACACCAAAGTTGGAATATTCCAAAAGAAGTAGATGCTATCTTTGGAGGAGGGAATAAATGTGTATTCTGTAAAATTTTGCCATCCATAAAATATACAACTCAGTAGAAACATTATTTTGCCAGGATTTTATAGCTGGCAACTTCAGATCAATAGTTTGGAAGACATACATCCTCAATTTTCTAGTGACTTTCTTGTCTCTAGTGAAGCTATATTTTGGGTGCTTTAGCATTTGTAAAACCTAAGATCCATCAGCGAAAAGATAAAAGGAGAGGTTTTATGATGAGTGTTGAAGGGCCCAGGGATGGTGCTTCTTCATTTTCCAGGGCTAGCAATACACTTGAAATGAAATTATAGAGTCATTTGTGTGCACTTCTGGACCCATACTTTAAAATAATGCTTTGCTACTCTACACTGAAGAGAATCTGAACACTAAAAGGTCGATTTTCCCCATCAGCCTCCTTGCAGATGCATGCTTAAAGCATTGAACTCAGAAGTCACGGAGACAATCTGCACCCCACAAATCTAGGAATTATTATCAGTTTACATTTAGGTAATTACATGTGTGAGATTTTCTGGTTTCAGAGTTTCTTTCTGCATCTCGTTTATATCACAATCATGGTTTGGCCTTTTCTTCTTGAAAGTCAACCCACTGCACTTTGCCACTGCTGGATCTTGAAAGAACTGAGATTCAGCACCACTGTTGACATCTTCACAAGATGGCAAGGAAAGCACCAAAAATAAATAAATAAATAAATAAATAAATAAATAAAAAAAAACAATGGGAAAGACAATGGCCACCACTGTCACAACCACTAAGTCCCAGCCACAGAAGGGAGTCAACTACTACCCTGTTGGACACATCCACCCCACAGAGGCTTTCTTCCCATGCCCTCTTGGAGAATACCAATGTGGCATTCTATGTATGATTATATTCTATTATATATTATATAATATTTGATTATATGATTATAAGATCTCAGAAAGGCAAAGTGAAAGAGTTCAAAATGGGCATAAATGAGGCACTTCAATTTTTGTGGGCAAACTTTAATTTTTACACATCACTTTCAGAATTCTTGCTATTTTTGTGCTACCCATTATATGGTTTCTCTTTAGACATCTTGTATATTTCCTCTTTGACCTAATAGTGTTTCAGGAGATTCCCTAATTTCTAAAGTTGCATGATTTTGTAAAGTGCAAGAATGGACAATTTTTCTTCCCTCTTCTTTCCTGCAGTCTGCTGAGCTATTAAAGCACCACAGGTCTCTTCCACAGACAGGTTTGTGCCATGAATCTGCTGCAAAACAACTCACTAATAAGCCAAGTGCCTGAAGTTCTCGTGGGGGAGCTGTTTGTGTTTGTTCCCAATAGCCAGAAATTCTCAGAACAACAATAATAAAAGCCAGATCTTGAAAGGAAAATATTCTAATTATGCATTTTCAAAAGTCCACAATCAATTTATTAACAATTAATTGGTCATTACAAAGAATGGACAAAGTGGTTAAAAAAATAGGAAAAAATGTTGTCTGCACTAACATGCCTCTTAATGAAGGAATAAAATGCATAAGTGACTTAAGACTACTGAAAGCATAATCTCTACAGTCATCAAAATGCAGAACTAAGAAAGCTAATTAGCAGGTAAATCTGCAACAAAAAATAGCATTCATTAAATGTGACATACCAAAAAAATTCAGACTTTAAAAGATAAGCTACAGATGAATACTTTAAATTATTTTGATTAATGAAAGATTTACAGAGAGTAAAACACAAAGACCTTATCTATACAGTTCAGTGAATGTGACCCACTGTATACACCACCTTTGGCTACTGAAATACAAGCCACTTCCAGAAAGGTGACTTGCCATCTTCTATCAACCCACTTTCTCCTCTGCCACCAGTCAGAAACCACTACAGTCACAATGGTAGTACTTGAACTTCGTATCTTATACAATAAGAATGCCCATCTTTTCTCCTGGAAGATTATGCCAGCATGTTTTCTCTCATTATAAACTCATCTGTGTTACTGTTCCACTGGTTCATTCTTTCTCTTTGGTGAGTAGTACCAAATTTGTTCATTTTTCCACTGATGGGCGTTGAGTTGTCTCCAGTTTGGGAGTATCATGAATAAAACTATTATAAAATCTGCATACAACACAAGGAATGAAATCTTATCTTTTGCCACAACATGGATGAACCTGGAAAGCATTATGTAAAGTTAAATAAGGCAGTCACAGAAAAACAAATATCTCACAGTCTCTCACATGTGGAATCTATCAAAATTGAGCTCATAGAAGTAGACAGTAAATTGGTGGTCACCAGAGATTAGGGATGCAACGGGACTTATGGAAATGTAGGTCAGAGCATACACAGTGTAGTTAGGCTCTAGATTCCTGCCCAACATTGGAAAAGTACCCATTGGGTCCCCTTTCTCACAAGATCAAGACCCGCACGCCTGTTGTACCACACCTGAAAACCTGACAACAACAGCCTCGTCGATTTTTGTCACACTCTAGAGGTCTTTACATCAAAAGCAGGAACTTAAAACCAGTTACTTCAGCCCTGTCAAAAGTAGAGCTCTTCAGATAGTTAGAAGATGATAAAAGAAAATAAAGCAAACTTCATTCAAGGCTATGGCCAAAGTCCATATTAATTTACCTTAATCTTTTTCACAGAAGAAAAATAAATATTTATAACCGCAAAACAGATTTCATAAATAAATTTAATCTTATATTTAAAGATGACTATGTATCAGTCAGTTTCAGAGAAGATGGTAAATTTCTATACCACACAAACTATGACATATCAAGGATAATGATTCACCTTTCTTTCTGATGAGAGGTCAGTCACCACCACAGCCCACGGGAGAGGCAGCTCCGAGGGGTCAAGAGTGTGAGGGACAGTCATTAGCAATCATCAACGAAGCTCGGTCACTCTTACCCCAACATGTCTATACATTTCTGCCCAGATTCCAAGTATAATTTTGGAGGAAGTCAAATGTTCACAAACACAAACCACCTTCTGTTTTGTTCCAAACTATCAATTAGGCAGAATCTGGAAAATACGTAAGAAAAAAAGTACCTTGACAAATTCACCTTAAAAAACGTAGCTGAAGCACAGGCAGGCATTTGGCCTACCAGCTATGACACCACTCAGGATGCCCATATCTCATATCACAAGTTGGGTTCCTGCCACTCAAATGGGAGAGCCGGATTGTGTTCCTGACTCCAAGCTGCAGCTGGCCCAGCCCCAGCCAATGTGGACATTTGGAGAGTGAACCAGCAGACAAGAACACTCTCTCTCTTTCTCTCTCTCTCTCCCCCTACCTTTCAAGTTTATAAATAAAATTCAAAACATGTACCTGAAATGCACTTGACCTATAATTATAAACTTCTATTAATTTCAATAGTATTTATCTTGACTGCCAAAGGTAGTTTTAGACATTTTCTTAAAAGACATTCCATGCATCATTATTAAAATTGAAACTTACTGATATATCATCTATCTGTCTATCTACATTTTTTTTGACAGGCAGAGTTAGACAGTGAGAGAGAGAGAGAGAAAGGTCTTCCTTCCGTTGGTTCACCTTTAAAAGATTTATTCATTTATTTGAATGCTAACAGTGTTAACAGGGAAAGTACGATCTTCCATCTGCTGGTTCACTCTGCAAATGGCCACAATGACTGGTCTGGGCCAGGCTGAAGCCAGGGACCTGGAAATCCATCATTGTCTCTCTCACATGGGTGGCAAGGAAACACGTTCTTTGGCCACCTTCTGCTGCTTTCCCAGGCACATTATCAGGGAGCTAGTACAGCAGTGGAGCAGCCAGGATTCCAATCAGCACCCATATAGGAAGCTACTGTTGCAGGTAGCAGGTTTATGCA
This sequence comes from Oryctolagus cuniculus, assembly GCF_051225735.1. Lineage (NCBI taxonomy): Eukaryota > Metazoa > Chordata > Mammalia > Lagomorpha > Leporidae > Oryctolagus > Oryctolagus cuniculus. Next base: position 88,347,799 of record NC_142872.1, on the reverse strand, counting down.
CCATGTCACAATACCAGCCCCCGAATATATGGATTATAAATTTTAATTATTGGGGTCGGAGCTGTGGTGCAGCAGGTTAACACCCTGTCCTGAAGCTCGTGCATCCCATATGAGCGCCAATTTGAGTCCCAGCTGCTCCTCTTCCAATCTAGCTCTCTACTGTGGACTGGGAAAGCAGTAGAAGATGGCCCAAATCCTTGGGCTCCTGCACCCACATAGGAGACCTGGAGGAAGCTCCTGGCAACTGGCTTTGGATCGGTGCAGCTCTAGCCACTGTGGCCATCTTGGGAGTGAACCAGCAGATGGAAGACCCCTCCCTCTCTCTACCTCTCTCTGTAACTCTGTCTTTTAAATAAATAAAATAAATCTTTTAAAAAAATTAATTATTACTGACAATTATGATTAAACATGGCAAAAGCAAAAAATTATGCAAGAAAAAACAGAATCTTGTGTAGTAAAAATACAGATTGCTACAAAAAGTAAAATTTAAAAATATAATTAAAAAATTTACATTTTATTTGCCATTGAAAATAAAGCATGGGGCTGGCGCTGTGGCTCACTTGGTTGATCTCCCCCCTGTGGTGCCGGCATCCTATATGGGTGCTGGGTTCTAGTCCCGGTTGCTCCTCTTCCAGTCCAGCTCTCTGCTATGGCCCGGGAGGGCAGCAGAGGATGGCCCAAGTGTTTGGGCTCCTGCACCCGCATGGGAGACCAGGAAGAAGCACCTGGCTCCTGGCTTCGAATCAGCGCAGCGCCGGCCATAGCGGCCATTTGGGGAGTGAACCAATGGAAGGAATACTTTTCTCTTTGTCTCTCTCTCTCACTGTCTATAACTCTAAAAGAAAGAAAGAAAGAGAGAGAGAGAGGGGGGGGGAGGGGGAGGGAGGGAGGGAGGGAGGGAGGGAGGAGGGAAGGAAGGAAGAAAGAAGGAAAGAAGGAAAGAAGGAAAGAAGGAAAGGGAAAGGAAAGGAGCACAAAAATATTAGCTGAATTCTAGGAAGAGTCAGTAATTATTTTAATGTGTTGACTCAGTTAAACAAAATTAAAACTATTCATATTGAAAAATAAGTATGACTGCTAGTAATTGTAAATTTCTGGTTTTTTTATTTTTAACTTTACTTAGAATTCTAGTGAATACTGCCTGCTTGCATCATGATATAAATAAATGAATTAATTAAATGGGGAATTTTCCAACCTGATTTTTTAGAATATGGTTTCAATAGATGAAACTGAATATATATAAATACAAAATTCATATGAACCATATATATATAACACAGTAATGTAACAGCACATTATTTCTCATTTTTATAGCTGATCATTAGAAGAGAAGTTGAGGTCATCAGAAGTACAGTAATTGCTTTATTTCTAGCTTTCCTCCTTAAGTCCACGGACGTTGCCTAGCAATGCAGTGCCTTTTCTCCACGCTAAAGAAAAAACATACTCATCCTCAATTATCAATTCAACAATAACAAAAACGCAAGAAATATGACAACTATGCTAGTCCCCTACCATGTTGTCAGTTCTGATTTTTTTCCATTTTCACCCTCTAAAAGACAGTTTGAGTTTCCACACAGCTGAGCTGTAACCCCAATAAATTTATCTTTATTTAACATCTAAAAAATTATGGGTACAGCAAAGAAGAAAATAAATGGTAATCTCCAGATTCGGAAGAGTGAATATTGTGCATGGGTTATCTCCATTTCAACATTAAAGTAATTAAAAGGCTAACATTATGGTAATATTAATAGAAATAATTTTCTGATTTATAGAATTACATTACAAATATTATAACAAACATTGTGAGTCACTAAATTATGCTAAGTAATCCGTTAAATATAAATTACAATATTGTGCCTTTAAAATAAATAGTATTTAATTATGTTTCACAGTATTTAGATCTACTCTAATAGCTCTTTATCACTCTACTTAGTTCTTTATTCTATTAATTCTCATAAAAAAGCAAGATTTATATGACTTCAAAATTGGAGTAAGAATAGAACTTTGGTAATAATGGGCTTATAGCTTTGAGAATATGACTGAAAATACTTAGAATTAAATTACTTCTTTCTCCCACATTTTTTTAAGTCAAGATAAAACATGAAGTGATGCAACTAACACCCGAGAAGGAAACTGAACTCAATGTGTTAAGCACTGGAGACCTTCCTCAGCACCTCAAATGGATTCATCTCAGGCCCAATCAAATTTTTATCATAGTGTAGAATTCCAAGGAGTTATATTATCACTGCAGACTCACAGGAACCTTAGATAGTAGCGTTAAACTTCACTAAGAATTAGCCAGCAGTACAAACAACGACAGGTACACATGCAATGGTGGAGACCTGAACTGCATTTCATGGCTCCTATAAAGACCCTTTTGTTTCAAATGGAATGCAGTTTACTTTCAGAGTAACAGTTGAGAGTCAATTATCTCTTTTATTTTAAGATTTATTTATTTGGGCCGGCGCCCCGGCTCACTAGGCTAATCCTCTGCCCAGCGGCGCCGGCACACCGGGTTCTAGTCCCGGTCGGGGCGCCGGATTCTGTCCCAGTTGCCCCTCTTCCAGGCCAGCTCTCTGCTGTGGCCAGGGAGTGCAGTGGAGGATGGCCCAGGTGCTTGGGCCCTGCACCCCATGGGAGACCAGGAGAAGCACCTGGCTCCTGCCATCGGATCAGCGCGGTGCGCCGGCCGCAGCACACCAGCCGCGGCGGCAATTGGAGGGTGAACCAACGGCAAAGGAAGACCTTTCTCTCTGTCTCTCTCTCACTGTCCACTCTGCCTGTCAAAAAATAAAAAAAAATAAAAAAATTAAAAAATAAAAAAGATTTATTTATTTGAAAGTCAGAGTTACACAGAGAGAGAAGGAGAGGAAGAGAGAGAGAGAGAATCTTCCATTCCCTGGTTCATTCCCCAATTGGCCACAACGGCCAGAATTGCACTGATCCAAAGCCAGGAGCCAGGTGCTTCTTCCAGGTCTCCCGTGTGGGTGCTGGGGCCCAAGGACCTAGGCCATCTTCTACTGCTTTCTCAGGCCATAGCAGAGAGATGGATTGGAAGTGGAGCAACTGGGACTCAAATCGGTGCCCATATGGGATGCTGGCACTGCAGGCGGCAGCTTTACCTGCTATGCCACAGAGCTGGCCCCAGAGCTAATTATCTCTGTGTTGCAAATTATCTCACAAAATACTAAGTTTAATTGTTAGCCATGCTATAATGGCAAAGATTTCAGAAGTGGGGTATGGGGATTGGCTGAAAAGTTTTACATCTCTTCTCATCAAACTGCAGGAATATGCAAATAAATACATAATTTACTGAGACTTGCTCTATACCACTGATGTTAGATTTGGAAGCATTAATACAATTCTAAGACAAGAACCCATTATTGACATACAACTTGGTTTCAGGATGAATATGTAGGTACTTCCCTTTTCAAAGAAAGGAATAACTGCTGCATGATAGACATTTTGTGTAGTTTTAAATTTAATTTACTGTTGAACTATAATGGCCAAAACATGTTTATCAATTGGACCACCGATCATCACAAACAAAAATACTAATTATATGTAGTAGCCTATTTTATAGACATTTTTCTGTTCATGTTCTATGTGACAAAGTATTGAAAAAGACTCTAATTTTTTATTAGATAAAAGGAACAATTAAAATTTAACAAATTGGGCTGGCACTGTGGCACAGCAGGTTAAAGCCCTGGCTTAGGCCAGCGCCGCGGCTCATTAGGCTAATCCTCCGTCTTGCGGCACCGGCACACTGGGTTCTAGTCCTGGTCGGGGCGCCGGATTCTGTCCCAGTTGCCCCTCTTCCAGGCCAGCTCTCTGCTGTGGCCACGGAGTGCAGTGGAGGATGGCCCAAGTGCTTGGGCCCTGCACCCCATGGGAGACCAGGAGAAGCACCTGGCTCCTGCCATTGGATCAGCGCGGTGCGCCGGCTGCAGCACGCCGGCTGCGGCGGCCATTGGAGGGTGAACCAACGGCAAAAGGAAGACCTTCCTCTCTGTCTCTCTCTCTCACTGTCCACTCTGCCTGTCAAAAAAAAAAAAAAAAAAAAAAGGCCCTGGCCTGAAGCACCGACATCCCATATGGGCACCGGTTCTAGCCCCGGCTGCTCCTCTTCCAATCCAGCTCTCTGCTATGGCCCAGGAAAGTATTAGAAGATGGCCCAAGTCCTTGGGTCCCTGCACCCATGTGGGAGACACAGAAGAAGCTCCTGGCTCCTGGATTCAGATAGGCACAGCTCTGGCTGTTGTGGCCTTCTGGGGAATGAACCAGCGGATGGAAGACCTCTCTCTGTGTCTCTACCACTCTCTGTAACTCTTTCAAATAAATAAAAATAAATCTTTAAAAAAATGAAATTTAACAAATAGCTAGCTGGAATGATTGAAATCAAAATAATATAAGCAGATATAAGCATCACATTTAGATTTTATTCTAATAATTCTTTAAATATAGAGGGAGGGCTAGCACATTATAGTTTATTATCCAAGTCTGTCCTGCAAACTATTTAAGGTTTCAGTGAAACATAACCACATCCATTCATTTACTTACTGACTATGAGCATTTTCCTGCTACAATGGTAGAGCTGAGTAGCTATGTAAGACATCAAAAGGGCCTGTAAAACTTAAAGCATTTACTAGTTTCCAAATCTCTGGTACAAAATGATGTGAACTTAGTTGACAACAATTTATATAAAGAAGGTTTAAAACTATGGTTGATAACATGCTGATAAAAATTTAAGTGACTAACACAATCTTAGGTCGTATCAATAGAAATGATTAGTAGTATGGCAGATGTTCAGCCCAGCAGTTAAGACACTAGATCACACGCTCATGCCCCATACCAAAGTGCCTGGGATTGATGTCGGACTCTGGCTCTGGACTCCAACTTCCTTCTAATACACAACCTCAGGGGCAGTGCCAGGGCTTCAAGTGATTGGGTGAGAGACTTGGATTGTATTCTTGGTCCTGGCTCAGGACTAGTCCAGTCCCAGCTGCTGCAAGCATTTGAGGAATGAACCAACAGAAGGGGAGCTCTCCGGCGCTCTCTCCCTCTCTCTCTCTCAAATAAACAAATGAATAACTTAAATGATATTAATGATGACCACTAAGGCTATATGAGTGGGCCATAGCTTGAGGACTGGATCAATTTCCAAACGTACTACCTGAACAAAGGCAAAGACAACATGGACAGTGCCCTGAGGAAGGAGCCAGGATAGGGAAGTTTCATAGATAATTTGCAAAAGGAGCATTGGTAGAAACAGGCAGCGCTCAGTTTCTTTGAAGGACAGAGCAGATACCACTGGAAGAAATTAACAGGATTTTCTCTAAACATAAGAGTCTTTTTCTGAATATTATATGCCAACAAGGTATCCAATTACTTGAGAAAGTGATAGCATTTGTGTCTCCAAACTTCACATCAGAAATCTTGGATAGAGTCTCTGCTTTGCATTAGGGATGCCATTTGTATATATTATTTCAGATAAGACTCCCTTGTCGCTCAGGACTCGCTGTTCATCAGAGGGCATTACCATTTCTGCCCTTAGAGAACTTAAACACAAACAGCATTTCATATGTCCCTTTGCTAGCAATATTGCCACACCTAACGTGCTCCACACAAGACCAAATGCTCTACATGACTGGGAAGGGAAAACAATGCCCAGGTCTAAGAACCAAATGGAAATGATCGGCTGTTGGAATTCCAAAGAAAATCTGTTCAAAGACCTGAATCTGAAGTTCACATCTACTCCAAAATTCTATCCATGTATTTGTTCCCTCATTTATTCACATGTATAATAAATGTTTATTGAGTATTTTTCCATGCAAGACACTATGATTCCACTGTTCCATCTGAGTCTGGCTGGAGGGCAGACAGTTTTCTGCCATTTATTACATTTACTATAGAAAGTTACTGCTTCCATAGTAGCCACATCTCTTTATGAACTGCCTGACTGAGCTATGCAGCAGAACACCACCTGCATACAGCAGCCCTCCCTCTAACCACAGCAGGGAGGCACATCTGGCTCCCAACACATCACTGTGGACTTTTTCTATGTGCTGCGGACAATACAACTGAAGCACCACAGTTTTTCAGGATTCTAAGATGTCCTTTGAAGACTCAGTAGACCTGAAATCAATACTCTGTTCTAAGACGAAAAGTATTATAGAAGATCTCTAAAACATTAAAATCTGAAAAAATATACTTACTCCAGAAAGAGTATCCTGAAAGAATTAAAACAGCTAACATGGACATGTCTACATGGAAGATAGAGAGGTAAGGAAACATGAGAAAGCCTTGGTTAAGCTATCAGGTGAAATGTCTGTGTTACAAATCAGAGCACCCAGGCTCTTTATTCAGCTCTGAATCTTGGTTCCAGCTCCTGCAAATACAGGCCTTGTGAGGCAGCAGATGATGGTTCAAGCAGTTGGATTCCTGCCACCTGCTTCAGTCTCATTCTGGCCCCAGCCAACACAGACATTTGGGGAGTGAAACAGCAGATGGAAGTCTCTCCACCTGCCTTTCTATATTGTGATACTGACACTGTAAAATATTCTTAATGTAAAAAATCTGAAATTCAAGTTGTAAATGTAAGTGTAGAGTAAGTAGTAGAAAAAGCATGAATACCTCCACATGATGCAAAGTAAAGGAAATTAAATTCTTTTTATAGCTCATATTTCAATATAAATTATTACTTGTATTTTATTTAAAGTACAGAGTAAATTTTGAAGATAGATGGGCCTATTTTGCCCCCAATATTGCTGTTATGACTTTTTTTATTTTTTTTAACTTTTATTTAATGAATATAAATTTCCAAAGTACAGCTTATGGAGTACAATGACTTCCCCCCCATAACGTCCCTCCCACCTGCAACCCTCCCCTTTCCCACTCCCTCTCCCCTTCCATTCACATCAAGATTCATTTTCAATTCTCTTTATCTACAGAAGATCAGTTTAGCATATATTAAGTAAAGATTTCAACAGTTTGCACCCATATAGAAACACAAAGTGAACAATACTGTTTGAGTACTAGTTATAGCATTAAATCACACTGTACAGCACATTAAGGACAGAGATCCTACATGAGGAGTAAGTGCACAGTGACTCCTGTTGTTGACTTAACAAATTGACACTCTTGTTTATGGCATCAGTAATCACCTTAGGCTCGTGTCATGAGTTGCCAAGGCTATGGAAGCCCCCTGAGTTCACCGACTCTGATCATGTTTAGGCAAGGTCGTAGTCAGAATGGAAGTTCTCTCCTCCCTTCAGAGAAAGGTACCTCCTTCTTTGATGACCCGTTCTTTCCACTGGGATCTCACTCACGGAGATCTTTCATTTAGGTTTTTTGTGTTTTGGTTTTTTTTTTTTTATTTTTTATTTATTTATTTATTTATTTATTTTTTTGCCAGAGTGTCTTGGCTTTCCATGCCTGAAATACTCTCATGGGCTTTTCAGCCGGATCCACATGCCTTAAGGGCTGATTCTGAGGCCAGAGTGCTGTTTAGGACATCTGCCATTCTATGGGTCTGCTGTGTATCTTGCTTCCCACGTTGGATCATTCTCTCCCTTTTTTATTCTATCAGTTAATATTTGCAGACACTAGTCTTGTTTATGTGATCCCTTTCATTCTTAGTCCTATCATTATGATCAATTGTGAACAGAAATTGATCACTTGGACTAGTGAGATGGCATTGGTACATGCCACCTTGATGGGATTGAATTGGAATCCCCTGGTATGTGTCTAACTCTACTGTTTGGGGCAAGTCAGCTTGAGCATGTCCCAAATTGCACATCTCTTCCCTCTCTTATTCCCACTCTTATATTTACCAGCAATCACTTTTCAAATGACTTCTTGTTATGAAATGGAGAATCTGGTAAGATTATTTAATTATGAGTTATATATACATGCTGGTGTTTTCCACCCAAAGGCAGTGTCAGCAATATTAACAATCATTATAAAATGCCACAGAAGCTAAAGCTGTTGACCTGAAGTCACTTATAATTGACACCACATGGTTGTGATAGGAAAAAACATACTGAAGGAGAATCCACATGACTTGATAAGTCATAAATTTTTCAGAAAAGTGTTAATAAAATTTACATAGTTGACTATCAAGGATGAGTGTTCGCAAGCTTATTGTCACAGCTCTATAAAACTTGCTGGCAAGTATGCATTAGCTAAAAGAGAATATCACCTGCAGAAAGGAACTTGGTCAGAAATAATTAGGACTGTATGCCTAGCTCAGCAGTAGTATGGGAAAAAAAAATGGACTGCTCCAGGTATATATCATCTAACCTTTTGCAAAAGCAATTTTCTGGGGAATTGCAATATGAGAAACTGTATGATCAGGAGAGAATTCCATAAACTGGGCAATTTTCAGTTTACTAAATAGCTGTGTTGTAAAGTGTTCGAAACTTGATTGTCATTCTTTTGAGTTAAAAATGGTTTGCAAAAGCTGGCGAGAGTCTAGATAAGCCACACTCTTACTGATACATTGTATGCCATAAAATATTAGCAAAGAAAAAACTGCACTTATCCACTGCACACACAGATTTCACTTCACAATGTTTTTCTGGATTCCAGAATCACAGGAAATATATCCTCTACACATGACATCCAACTCTGTAGCAACAGAGGAGCCTTTGACCCCAGTAACAGCAGTGACAGTGGCAGATGTACAGGAGATGTTTCAGACAGCAACAGAAAGGACCACATTTGAGTGAACAGAAAAGATCCATGTGCCAGGCTTGCAAATAATTGTACCTAGAAAAGTTAAGACATTCCATTTTATTTATTTATTTATTTTCTCGCAAAGAAAATTTTAATTTAGTGAATACAAACTTCATTCATTTCATAAGTATAATTTTAGGAATATAGTGATTCTTCCCACCATACCCACCCTCCTACCCACTCTCTCGTCCCTCCTCCCCAACCTTTTCCCATTCCCAGTCCCATTTTCCACTAAGATCCATTTTCGATTACCTTTATACACAAAAGGCCAACTCTATACTAGGAAAGTGTTCAGCAATTTGCACACACACACACAAAAAAACCTGTTCCTCAGCAGTTGAGACAAGAACTGTTAAAAGTCATTGCATCTTGAAGTTAATTTCTTTAAAGAGGCACTCAAAAATGATACATCTTTTGTGAGCACTTCGACATAATTATAATACAACTCTTTAAGGACAGAGGTTCTGCATGAGAAGTTATCGCATATTGACACTTGTTGTTAATTTAACAACTAACACTCTTATGCATGATGCCAGTGATCACTGGAGGATCTTGACATGAGCTGCCTAGGCTAGGGAAATCTTTTGGTTCCTAACTCGACAAGGACACAAGCAAAGTGGAAGTTCTCTTCTCCCTTCAGAGAAAGGTGACCACTTCTTTCCACTGGAGTCTCATCAAAGAGGTCCTTTATGTAGAACATTTTTTGCCTCAGTGTCTTGGCTGTCCATGCATGAAATGCTCCCCTGGGCTTTTCAGCCAGACCAGAATGCCTTAAGGGCTGATTCTAGGTCAAAGTGCTACACAAAGCAATTGTCGTTCTATGAGTCTGCTGTGCGGACTACTTTCCATGTTGGAGCATTCATTCCTTTTTAATTCTGTTATTATTACCTGACACTTAATCATATCCACGTGATCACTTTAACACTTGAGCTCCATCCAGCTTAAGGGGATTTGGGGTCCCATGGCAAGGTTTTAAACTGTACCCTTAGAAGTAAGTCTGTAGAAATGTACTACACAGCTTTACAGTTACAAACTTCCTAACTACAACTTTAGGAACATGGTGATTCTTCCCACTGTGCCCACCCTCCCACCTATACTCCCACCCCTCTTTCTCTTTCTTCTCTTATTCCCACTCATTTTTTACTGAGATTTATTTTCAATTGACTTTACACACATATATTTAGCTCTATGTTAAGTAAAGAGTTCAACAAATAGTATAAAAAAAATGTTCCTCAACAGTCATGACAAGGGCTGTTCAAGTCATTGCTTTTCAAAACGTCAATTTCACTTCTAGAGATTGCCTTTTAGGTGTTCTATTCGTTACCACAGGTCAGAGATATTGTCTATCTAAAATAGATGATGTCAAAAGGAGGTTTCTTGGTCAGATTTCTGGTATCTGGTATGCCAGGACCACCCACTCAGCACCACACAAAAATTACCTTTGTGGCTTCAGAAAGAAACTGGGTTTAGACATTGATGGTGCAGTGTTGAATCACAATTCCACTCACCATCCAAGCCATGTGACCTTGGGCAAGTTAATAAACATTGCAGCTCTCCTTTACCCTACCCATAAAACAGAAATACAACTGGCTATGTGTAGCGTAGTTGCACAAAACTCAGTCTGTAAAACAGATAACACAGTAAGTATTCTACAAACTTGAGCTATTATTATATTCCTTCACATATTGAAACACTGTCAGTGAGTATGTCAATTTCTAATAAATTTAGGTCTTCAGAGAAACGTGCAGCACAGGCACTTCCAGTCCTTCTTGCTGCGAGAACCTGGTCACGCAGTGAGGTGTCCCCATCCAGGGAATGAATCATGACAGATGCAGCCATGACCGATGTGCAGGCCCTCATCCAGGCGGGACGGGCAGGGAAATTTTGGTCAATCAGATGTGAAGACAAATATGGAAAAGATTTTCTTTCCATGGTTGGGGGGTGGGGGACGGCGCATGGGGCAGCAGCAGTAGCTAGAAAAGAGCGCAGGCTCTTTTCCATCTTCCTACTTCGTTTCTGAGTTGAGGATTTTTATGTGAAAATCTGAGTGCTATCACAGTGGAAAGTACACTGTAACCAGGGCAGAAGGCCAAATGAATTTAAGAAACGTCAGCCTAGTGCCCTAGCATTGTTGCACACTCTTAAACCAAAATCCAAGGACTAAATTTCTTATGTTAGATATATTAAACATCCATTGTCAAAATCTGTGCTTCATAAACACTGTCATAAAGGAACTAGTTGGTGTTTTATTTTCTTTTCAATCAGTTCAGGACCAGAATTGTTATAAACTATAATAAAAGCAATTTAAGATGATAGCCAAGCACTTGGATGTCATGATAAATTCCAATTGTGATTGCTATAACTGTTGCTAAATGCTTTTTTTTTTTTTTTTTTTTTTTGAAAGACAAAGTTGCAGAGAGAGGTAAAGCCAGAGACAGAGGTCTTCCATCCCACTGGTTCATTCCCCAAATGACTACAACAGCCAGAGCTGAGCTGATCCGAAGCCAGGAACCAGGAGCTTCCCCCGGGTCTCCGACAGGAGTTCATGCGCCCAAGGAGTTGGGCCATCCTCTATTGTTTTCCCAAGCCATAGCAGAGAGTTGGATCAGAAAAGGAGCAATCAGGACTCGAACCAGCGCCCATATGGCATGTCGGCTCAGCAGGCTGGGGCTTTAACATACTGCGCCACAGTGCCGACCCTAAATGCTTACTCTTAATTGTATAGCTCCTTATAGAAAAGAGGTAAAGTTTGTAAACTGATAGCAGTCCATTGGCCACAGTTTTTTTAATTTTCAAAGCAATTTTATAATTTTATTTGAAAAGGTATACGAATGTACAGAGAGAGGTATCTTCCATTCACGAGAAACTTCTCAAATCCCACCAAACACCTACAATAGCCAGGAATGAGACAGATCCAATTCAGGAGCCTGAAACTCAATCCAGTTCTCCCCTATGGGCAAGGAGGGACTCACTCCTTAATCCATCAGCAGTGCCTTTCTTATGTGTGCACTGAACAGGAAGCTAGAATCAGAAGTGCAGCAGGACTCGAATCCTGGCACTCCTATTTGGGATGCAGGCATAACAAGTGGAGACTTACCCATTGTGCCGGATCTCCACCCCAGGCCATACTTCTAGTAGCACTGGTTTAAGAAGATTTACCTGAGTATTTTGCTTCATGCAACCAAAAGCACTCTGAAGACAGAGGAAGCATAATAACTCATTTATTCAGAATTCAAGAAATCTCTATTGGGTAACCATTAGATGTAAATCAGGCTACAAGCACAGGAGGAAAGAAAAAAAATGTTAGGAAATTTCCCATCCATAAAATAGAATAAAAACTTTTACAAATAATGAAAAATAAACTAAAAAATAAAAAGAATATAGGGCATTGGTGTGGAACAATAATTTAGAAAAGACAGCCATATTCAACAAAGATAATAAGAATGAATGGGTAAGGAAAAATATGAGAAACTTCTAATGTTTGACTTCCAAATACAAATTTCACCAAAGTTTGCTATTGTTAAGTTTTCTAAGTAGAAACACTTTGTTGAATTATTTGTTCTATTTGTCCAATTTTGTATCATAGCTACATGAATCATATCTACATGAGCCAAAATTCTCATTGTACAAATAATGAGGAAGTTCTATGTACTATCTGTTATAACTCTGAAACCAGAGTTATATTTTTGAAAATAATCCAGTCTAGTGCATTTTATTGTCCAATAACAAGAATGGAGGATGGAGCCTACTTCTCCTCACATATGGAATATACGTCACAAGTCTTGAGATTGTCCCTAAGAGATACACCACATAAGATGAATCCATGCTGAAGTTTTCATAATATGTATTTAAAATAACCACTTTTGGAGCTGATGCTGTGGCACAGCAGGTAAAGCCGCTGCCTGCAGTGCCAGCATCCTATATGTGTGCCGGTTTGAGTCCCAACTACTCCAAAATTCTGATCCAGCTCTCTGCTATGGCCTATAAGCAGTAGATGTCCCCAGTCCTTGGGCCTCTGCACCTACATGGGAGACCTGGAAGAAGCTCCTGGCTCCTGGCTTCGGTTCGGTGCAGTTCCAGCCATTGCGGCCATCTGGGGAGTAAACCAGCAGAAGGAAAACCTCTCTCTCTCTGCCTCTGCCTCTCTATAACTCTGCATTTCAAACAAATAAATAAATCTTTAAAAATAAAATGAAATAAAATAACCACTTTTATTTCATATATGTGTATGCTTTTAAAGGGATTTGCCATCATTTAACCAGAAGGCATGCAAGTAGAGGGAAATATTATTATTGTAAATACTGAAAATTGTAATAGGTTACACAAATCTGGAACTCTTTCATGTCACAATCTAAGAAGCAGTTTTAAGATTCTCCTCAGTAGTGGAACTTTGCCAAATTAGGTCTCAGTTGGACTTTTGTGCTTTATAAAACCCAGAATCTTAACTCTTTTGCTTCGAATGCTCTGTGTATCTAGTTCCTAGAGAATAAGGTCTGGGGTGAAGTCCAGGGCCCCTTGCTTGATGTCCCCTTATTGCTTCCCTCTGAGAATTCTGAGACACATTCTGGGTCCCTTAAGTTGGCTGGAAGGAGGGTAGAGGGACAGAGGAAATGGACTAGAGGTAGGGAGAGAAAGCAAAGGAGAACTCCATTTAAACCTGGTTTTAAAAATCATGTTTGTTGTTTCAAATTTATTTATTCAATAATTTTAGTATCCATTGTTATATCAATTAGTAGTCTATAGATTTATTTATTCAAATAAAATCAGAGTGAGAGACACAGAGAGAGAGAGCGAGAGAGAGATCAATCCATTAGCTCACTCCCTAATGCCCACAACAGCTAGAGCTGGGCCAGACTGAACCCAGGAGCCTGTAATTCAATCTGTGTATCCCACACTAGTGGCAGGGACCCAAGTACACAATCCATCATTTGCTGACTCCCAGGGTGCACAGCAGCAGGAATTGGGATGGGAAGAGCAGAAGCACATCTTGAAATTAGGCACTCTGAGATGGAACATAGGTGTCCCAAACAGCAGCCTAACCTGTACCACAAGGCTCACCTCTTAAATCCCCTGTGTAGGCCATGGTCTATCTTGAACACTATGCAACCCTAGAGTGATATTTATTGGTGTTCCAGTCATATATGATGAATGTAGAATCATGCCATAGACTTGCACTGGACTCCCCTAACTGATCCTCAACATCTCAAACTAAAGGCAGTATACGCTGCTAAACATTTTGAATGAGTATGTATTTTCCTGTGCCTCAAATCTCAACTCACCTGAATACAGTGTTGACCCCCCACATCTCTGCACATATGTGTGCTAAAAAAATGAGCCGAAGAGATTTTTACCTTTCAGAGTTTCCTAGACTGTAAGTCACAACATTAAAAATTTAAGTGTGAATAATAAAAAAAGAAATTGGTTCAGAGACATAAATAAAATATATTTAATTTCATATTTAAATGAAATCATATTATTTCAAACTTAGGTTAGAAATATGTAAATGTCAAAGAAAGACTGGTTCAGCAATTGGCATGCACCTATGCGCATGTATAAATGTTGAATGAAGGCTGCAGTTCATTTATCTGCCTCCAATAATGACTGCATCTAGGCTTTTAGACAAAAGTAGCCCCAGAAGATGCTATTCTTCAGATTTCCATAAAGATATTTTACAAAATAATCTTCCACAATCTTCATAACACCTCTTGTTCAAGCCAAACTGTTTATGGAACTTGATCATGCTTGCAATTTAGTAGAAGAGGATAATTATACAGTAGTCACCTGTTATTATTTCACTATGGAAAGAAAAGCAAGTGGGGTTATATAAAGAATGCATTGGCTCTCAATCTTAAATTAGTAAATGATCTTTTTTTTTCCTTCTTTTTTTATTTGCATACATTTCATAAACACAACTTTAGGAACACAGTGATTCTTCCCTCCATACTTGCCCTCCCACCCACACTTCCATCCTTCTTCCACTTCCCTCTCCTGTTGCCACTCTTGTTTATCACTAAGCTCTATTTTTATTTAACTTTATACACAGAAGATTATTCTAGGTAAAGAGTTCAGGACTTTATATGAGATAGGAAAAGGAAAAGAAAGAGAAATAAAAAATCAAAACAAAGAAACAAAAAAAAAAAAACTAAAAACAAAAAACAAAAGCTGTTCCTTGACAGTCTACACAAGGAGTCATTGCATCTCGATGGTAATTTTGCCTTTTTTTTTGGAAATTTAATTAAAGAGGAACCCAAGAATGGTACATCTTTTGCTAGCACTTACACAAACTATAATTTGTGTGACATAAGAATATTCTCCACTTAATACACTAGAACAACGTAATTCTTTGAGAACAAGTTTTATTCTTAAGTCTCATAATACAGCTCTTTGAGCACAGAGATCCTGCATGGGAATTAGCACACACTGAGTGACTCCTGTTGTTTATTTAACAAGTAACACTCTTATACATGATGTCAGCGGTCATCCAAGGCTCTTGACAAGAGTTTCCTAGGCTGTAGCACACTCACAGAATGACAGTCACTTTAAGTAGCAGTCTGACCTCAGAATCAACCCTAAAGCATTCTGGTTTGGCTGAAAAGCCCAGCGGAGCATTCCAGGCCCGAAAAGCCAAGACATTGTGGCAAAAAATGATCTACATGAAGGACCTCTACAGGGGCGACCCCAGTAGAAAGAAGAGGCCACAAAGAAGGATGTACTTTCCTCTGAAGGGAGGGGAGAGCTTCCACTTTGCCTATGTCCTTGTTGAAATACTGAAGAAGTTTGTGGATTAAGTCTCCCATATCTATTCTTAATGGTGGCTCCTGACTCCAGTTTCCTGTCAATGCAGACTCTTGGGAAGCAGCAGTGATGGCTCAAGTACTTGGATTTCTGCCACCCATATGTGAGGCCTGAATTGAGTTCCTGGATCCCAGCTTGGGCCCTGGCTGAGCCATTTCAGGCTTCTGAGGAATGACCTATATGGGGTATTCTTTATCATTTACTCGTTTAAATCAGTATCAAACTCATTTTCCGCAAGAGCACCTTAAATGTGATTGTTTTTATCTATGGCACATTGCCGTAAGATATAGGTTTCTGATACCATCTTTCCCTTAATGTCAAGAAAGTGGCAGTGCTGACAGTGTCATATGGCTCAATCCTCAGCCATAAGGGTGGAAAAGGCCAGCTTATAAAACATGGCCTCTGAGAGTCTCCATAAGAGTGTCACACTCACAACAGATAGCTGAGGAGAGAGACTCATGATGTAAGGTAGGCAGGCTGTGGTTACAGGAGCAGCAACACAGGCATCCTGATATAATTTTACAATTACAAAGGACATTGTAGAGATCAAGCTGCAGCTGGGGTATTGTTTATTGAAAAGCAGCATATAAACCCCTGTGTATCCACCTTTCTCAATAGTAGGAGATTGATGCAGAAAGCACCAGTAATCAGGGTAGATAACTTTAACGTCAACTTCACTTTAATTGCATTTTGTTATAGCTACAGGCTCAGTTCAATAACCGTAGTTAACAGTTGCCAATCCTAAAAAACTTGGAAGGCAAGGGGGTAAGGAGTAAAAAGGGAATAGTTCTTTTGTAACGTGCTCAAGTTTCTCTAGGAAATGATCTTACAATGTTAGCTATCATTCTTGCTGCTTCTTAGAGAAAGAAGTTTAAATATATGATTTAACATGTTAACTGAAACCAAGTGAAGAATCAAAGATTGTATGCATGCAATCTTAACCCTGACAGTTGACTCAGTAATTAAAGTAGATCAGAACACAGTAAGTGGGTCAGTGATTCCAGGGTTGAAGAAAAGAGGGGCAGAGGCAGGTGGGAAGGGTTGATATTTTCCTGTTAACATTTTGAGACAGTGCTAAGCTAATTGCTGTGCATTGCTTCATTTTTCTTTCTAAACACAGGAACTTCAGATTCACTTTCTCTTTAAGTTTGATTATATTTGCACAGTAATTCACTATAAGTGATATGAGCCGGCACACCGGGTTCTAGTCCCAGTCAAGGCGCCGGATTCTGTCCCGGTTGCTCCTCTTCCAGGCCAGCTCTCTGCTGTGGCCCGGAAGTGCAGTGGAGGATGGCCCAAGTGCTTGGGCCCTGCACCCCATGGGAGACCAGGATAAGTACCTGGCTCCTGGCTTCGGATCAGCGTGGTGCGCCGGCCGCAGTGCGCCGGCCGCGGCGGCCATTGGAGGGTGAACCAACGGCAAAAGGAAGACCTTTCCCTCTGTCTCTCTCTCTCACTTTCCACTCTGCCTGTCAAAAGAGAGAGAGAGAGAGAGAGAGAGAGAGATATGAGCCTATCACATTCCTTTGTTTCAAAATATATGATCAGTTTTGAGAATGGTAGATAAAGGTCATGCTTTTGTGTCAATATTCCCTAAGAAAATACTACAGTGCAGATTTATATTTTGTCTATAGTTTATTACTGCTCAGATTCTTTATACCTAAAATTTTCTTAAAATTATCATTGTACACACCAGAGTTTATGTAAAAAAATAATGATGATGATGATGATGCAATCCTGTCAAAATGACAGTCCCTTACATTAGAACGAAACAGAAGAAAATAAGTTCATATTTTAAGAACTTCCAGAAACGTTCAGTGATTTTGTTCCTTAGATTTGCAGATAAAGTCTATTAAATTTGTGGTATTTAGGGGCCAGCACTGTGGCACAACAGGTAAACCCACCGTCTGCAGTGCTGACATCCCATATGGGTGTTGGTTCAAGTCCTGGATGCTCCATTTATTTTTTTTTCTTCATTTTCTTATTAAGTAATTTTTTAAGGAATACAAATTTCAAATGTACAACTTTAGTAATATAGTTGTTTTTCCCTCCATACCTGCCCTCCAACCCACACCCAAATCCACACCCTTCTCCCACCTCCTCCCTCTCCCCTTCCCAGTCCCATTCTTCATTAAGATTCATTTTCAATTAACTCTGTACACAGAAGATCAACTCCATACTAAGTAAAGTAAATTTCAACAATTTGCTCCACTTCTGATACAGCTCTCTACCATGGCTGGGAAAGCAGTAGAAGATGGCCCAAGTTCATGGACCCCTGCACCCATGTGGGAGACCTAAAGGAAGCTCTTGGCTCCTAGCTTCAAATCAATGCAGCTCTGGCCTTTGCGGCCATTTGGGGAGTAAACCAGCAAATGGAAGATCTCTCTCTCTCTCTCTCTCTCTCTCTCTCTCCTTCTGCCTCTCTGTAACTCTGCCTTTCAAATAAATAAATAAATCTAAAAAAAAATTGCAGTGTTTACTATGCTTTTTTTCACTCACATTTATCTCAATCCAGAAAACATAGTTCTAATATCATTGGTTTCATTTTGCTGCCATCTATATCAACTTGGATTATGTTACACCAATATAAGTGTTGCTTTTATAGCATGAGTTCTGCCAGCCAGCTGTGACTGCTCACCCACCAAAATAGCCTCCAGTACCCACATGAGCCCGCCCTTTGGAGAAATAGTGACTTCACAACAGTTAACCATCGGCATAATTGGGTCACCTATGAGATGATTATCCTTCATTGTTTTCCTTTCATTTGGGGTCATGGAAAGAACATAGGCAAGATGGGTTCCCTCCAAAAACAGTCATCCCACCATTTATACATAGGTTCTATATCACTAGATTCTTCCAGTTTCAAGTCAGAAATATCTGAAAAAAATGCATCTATACTGAACATGTAAAGATTTTTCTTGTCATTGTTTCTTTTTTTCCAAAAAAAAAAAAAAAAAAGATTTATTTGAAAGCCATAGTTACAGAGAGAGAGGGAGAGAGAGAGAGATCAGCCATCCAGGGGCATACTCCTCAAATGATTGCAATGGCTGGGTTGGGCCAGGTGGAAGCCAGGAGCCAGGAGCTTCATCCAGTGTCCCATGTGGATTCAGGGGCCCAAGGACTTGAGCCATCTTCTGCTGCTTTCCCAGGCACATTAGCAGGGAGCTATATGGGAGGCGGAGTAGCAGGGACAGGAACCAGAGCCTATATGGGATGCTTGCATCAAAGGCAATGGCTTAACCAGTTATGCCATAGTGCCCACCCCATCATTGTTTCTTAAACAATACAGTACAACAATTATTTACAAAGCATTTACATGATTGTTAATAATTTATAAGTGATTTAAAGTATGTGGGAGGGTGGAGTGGCTGTTGAGTAGTTAAATAACCATATCCTACATCAGAGTACCCGGGTTTGATTTCTGGTTCCAGTTCCCTTCCGGATCTAGTTCCTGACTCTTCCTTCCTGCCAATGCAGATTCTGGAAGGTAGTACTGGTGGCTCAACTAATTCCAGTTTTGCCACCCACGTGAGAGACCTGGATGGAGTTGCCTGTTGCTAGCTACAGCTTGTTCCAGTTCTAGCTATTACAGTCACCGGTAGAGGGAAATGATGACAGCTCTTTCTCTTTCTGCCTCTCAAATAAATAAATAAAACTTTAATGTATGGGATGATTTGCATAGCTTATATGCAAATACTATGCCATTTTATA
Organism: Oryctolagus cuniculus; assembly: GCF_051225735.1. Classification (NCBI taxonomy): domain Eukaryota; kingdom Metazoa; phylum Chordata; class Mammalia; order Lagomorpha; family Leporidae; genus Oryctolagus; species Oryctolagus cuniculus. The sequence continues at coordinate 88,328,557 of NC_142872.1, read as the reverse complement.
TCATGGACTTTAACATCCAAGGATTTTTATACTGGATTGTAGGGGGGCTGGAAAAAAAACCCCTTGTATATCAATGGGTATTTTATAATGTAAAATGAATATTATTAAAGGAAGGTATTTCTATTTATGAAAAGATCTTTGACCACCATTTTCCTAAGAGCATTTCAAAACTTTCATTGATAGAATGACAAGAAATCAACAATTCAGAATCAAATTAAGTTTCATGACAACCAACAGTACAAGAACGATAAAATACTGGCACCTGAAAAGATATCATTGTCTCTTCAGTCTTTAGATGGTGCTCTAAATACAATAATATTAGTTCCTAAATATAATGAGACAAAACAAAGGATCTTGAATTAGAAACCATGCACATTTTTGCTAACATAAAAAATTATCATCAATAAGGAAAAATATATGAAGAAAATCAATGTTCTGTACTTTGTGGGGTCCTAAAAAGAAAAATGAGCTACTGAGTGCTCATATGTTACACATATCTTTGCACCAAATCCCCCACAAAAACCTCTGTCCTCTAATAAAAATCCAGTTAGTAGTGAAGGAGTTAAGAAGCATGTATAAAGACACTTCTGGTCTAGCCAAACACATTAATAATAGATGACCAATGTTCCTCTGAATGATGTAGGGTCTGTGAAATGTTACAAAACATTAAGATTCCTACTTGTGAAATGCTTCAACAGAATCTACGTGTGTGAAGAACATGTCCCTGAGGACACCATCTGTGTATTTTCAGCCACGGCTCTCTTGGAGATGAAAAGGCTGTTAGGGGATCTTTGCAGGCCTCCTAATGGTTCAGTGGCTTCATCTAATGCTTCCCTATAATCAGACTTGCATTCAAGGGGCTCAGTCAATGGTGTGGTTGCAACATTCAGATCTTTGGCAATCACACATGTCAAGGCCAAGGAAGAGTTACCATCAAAGAGCAAAAGGAATTAGCTTAAACTCTTACAGAGAGAGAGGATACTTGTGGGTATAGGTCCCTGTGGTATTAGCAGATTATATGTCGACAGTGAGAAAGTATTGTCAAAAGTGGTTCATCTGCTGAAGAAAATAGAGCATACAGAAATTCATGCAGAATATTTAATCTGAAGAAAGCTTGCATTTCACTATTTTTTTCCCAGGGAGAACAAGAGTGACTACTGAAGGGCTCTAAAAATAAATATCAATTATGAGAATAGCTATCTCTACCAACAGAAATGATAAAACAAAACAAAACAAAGGGCTGTTTTTAAAAGTTAACATGTCTCTTCCTATTACTCCAGCCACTTAGATCACAGTTGACAAATCACATTTCATGTAAAACAACTGCTTGTTTAAACAGTTGTTCTTTATAATATGTTTGGCCTAAAACCAGAAAAAGAGCTCTCTCGTTTAATCTAGTCAGAAAATACACACAACATTATATTACCCACATTTCTACATTTCTAATGCTTTAAGTCATATCAGATGATCTCAACAAACTTTTGATTTCTGTTCTGTAAATGGGAATATATTAATATCTGCCTCATTAAGATATTTTCAGAATGAAACAAGGGAATTTGAGGTGCCATAGGATTTTGTTTCATATAATAAAAATTATTATTTATATTAAGAATATAAACTTTATGAGTTGAATATCCTTTAGGGTGCTCTCAAATAAATCACCTTCTTGTGGCTTCCTGTGAGATTAATTAGTATTTCAGTGTGGGAACAATGGAAAGTTGTATTTCATCCTATCCTGGAAGAACCAGATGGTAGGTATAAAAAAGTATTACAGTCACTTTGCCATTGATTGCCTGATTTCTTCATGGAAGAAGCTCTTTAGGACCAATACTGCTGACAGGTGGATGAGCCCAGGATTGGAGTAAGTCCTCCCTTATTCATGGGAACTAATCAACAACCATTCAGTGGAAATGACTTTCCACATGGGGAGGGATTCTAGATACTACTCCATCACCTTGAAGTGCAGCGTATGACCCATTTTCAATTCTGGGTCATTTAGCCACAAATCAGTTATCAACAGCAATATGCTCTGAGCACTCTAGAAAGATCTGAAAGCTATTACACAAAAGAGCTTAACGGTGCAACTTTTGAAAATAAACTCTTCTCCATTATGTTTAAACAATTTTATAGATGCACTCAAAGCAACAAATAAACTTAGGTTATGAAATACACTTTCTACATACATTAATTAATGCATTAATTAGTTACATGTATAATTAATTAGGCTTATAAATCAGTCCTTTTGTAAAAAGAGGAAAATTGGTTTTCTTCTGGTGAAAGCCCATGCTTGGTGGTATGCTCGTAAATGTTTAATAATTGGCTCTAGGGGACTGGAGGAGGGCCTGATTTGTGGCCTTTGTGTATTTCCATGATGTAACTATTTCCTCCATGTAGATTTTTAACTACAAATATGACATCACTGCACATGAAGTTGGGAAGAGATGCTCAATCATTAGCACACTGTTTTATAGAATTTCCACCACATAGATACTATAAACATAAAATAATTCCTAGAGCATAGATAACAGCACAATGCTGTAAAATAATTAGAAACTGTTTGGCTCTGGCACATGTATTTGCTTTGTTTTAATAAATTAATCACATGCTTACATAATTAATTTTTAATAAAGTGGTGTCTAACAACTGGTTCACAGAATTCCTGGAAAATTAACAGGAAATTCTCCCCTACTGGTATAAGCTGGCTCTAGTATCTGTTGTTCACCATCCAGGTAAAAGACTAAGGTATGAAGACAGAACAGGAAGCAAAGCAAAATATCCATTGTTAGCGATATTTAGGAATCAATGGCAGAGTCTTTGGTATTAAAGGATCACTCACAGTTCTGCTTTGAAGCCAAAAAAAAAAAAAAAAAGCTATTCTAGACAGCTTCTTTAGGACCTCACAAACCTAAAATGTTACTTTTCAGAAACTATAACTTGAAAGAGCTAGTTCATAAAGAACTTATATTTTAAATAAAAATCTGATAAAGAATTGTCATTAACAAGCATTTTTAATTTCTAATTCCCTGAATTAAGATCATTTATAACTAGTTATCAATTCAGGAAGCATAACTTGAGTGTAATCATGCCTCTTTGTACCTTAATTAATCAATTAACCAATCAACTTTGATAGCTTATGTTGTTCCACATTCAAGCTCTTATTATACTACATATGAATCAATACCAAAGTATAACTATGTCTCTTATTACTGGAACAGAGAGAAATAGTCAGCAATATATTAATGACTTATCACCTCCACTGAGCTCATATTTCTTACGAGAATCTGGTCACTGCAATACTGTTCCAACACCTCTTATTAATAAAGGAACTAAGCATCTGTAAGAAATTATTGAGAAGGGAGTGAAAGAAAAGAATCCAAATATTTAATTCAATGTAATGATTCAGCTATAAAATTGGTTAAAAATTCTAATGATTGGTCTTCTGCAGAAACAAACAAAAAAGCTCATAAAAACAAGAATAAAATTACGAATACTATTATGACCTTCTCCTTGTTTCCCAACAATAGACCATTTAATTCTTGCAATCAGAACACTGGTCATGACTCCAAGCTCTGGTGCTTGCATTCTTATGTCCTTTTTTTAAGGACTCATGCTTCTGCTTCATACCAACAAACTGGGGATTTTCTTATTGGCGTCACACAGAACAGCAATGTACTCTTTCAAGGGTTTCAACTTCCCTAACTCATGTCAATGCTTTCACTGGCATCTTTTCTGTTTTACTCTGCTAATCTTCCAATATCCATTCTCCTATACTCAACTTGGACTTAGGATAAGACCATTCCATTAAAGGAATCTCAGAGCCTATCTTTCAATTTACTTCAGAATATTTGTAACGTATATCAAATTACAGATATAAATTAATTTGCACTGTGCATCATTTGCTTGTACTGCCACTTTACTGGCATTCTGAATACTAATCATGATAAAGTATTATCTTTTAGTCCAATGTAATACTCTGTTTTAGATGCACAAAGCTCACACACACATTAACACCAATTAGTGTTAATGGGGATTAAAAGCATAAATTTTTGATGAACCTAGGAAACAGGCTATACTTGTACTTTAACCTTATCAAGTATTTGCCAAATAGTCTCCCTGAAACTGAAATTCAAAAACCTTTAAAAATTATGCTTAAAAATGTCTTCCATTAAAAGCATTACTGTTAAAGTTACTTTAAAGTGTAACATATGAAACATATGTGGCTTTCCTTTTAATCTACTCATTACTGTCTAAACTCCCCAAAATTCCAATTTATATATTAATCAGCTTTGTTTCCAAAACCATTATATTTATCCCCCATTCCATTCCATTCCATTTCCACAATGATATCAGGCAGCTGACTTTCAAAATGTAAAAGCAAAAGACACTAGTTCTCTAGTACCATGCCAGGTAGCCAGCCCCTCATGTTGGAAAACAGAAGGACACAACCTTATGTTAAAGACCTGAGTCAAATACATTCTGTTTCTCATTTTCTGGATTCTTCAATCTTGCCACTCCTCTGCCTGGTCTATTTCATCTTACCAACACTAGCACTGTTTCAACTAGACACCAACCAGAACCTTGGGAATTAGAAAGGCAGGCTTTTCCCTCTTCCTGATGACCACAACCACGTGTTTTCCGTTCTGGTTTCACTTTCATCTTCCAGTGACTTTTATTAAGCACTTGCTATTCTGCTTCTTTAAGCAAGATGTGTTGCATCTGATGCAAACAAATGCTTAAGGAAACAGTCAAAATATACATGTAGGTGCCGGCACTGTGGCCTGGCAAGTAAAGCTACTGCCTACAGTGCCAGCATCCCTCCCATATGGGTGCTGGGTGCTGGTTCAATCACAGCTGTTCCACTTCTGTTTCAGCTTCCTGCTAATGCACCTAGGAAGGCAGCTGAAGATGGTCCAAGTCCTTGGGCCCCAGTACCCATGCGGGAGACTGGAAGAAGCTCCCAGCTCTGGCCATTACAGCCATTTGGAAAGTGAACCATTGGATGGAAGATCTCTCTCTCCCTCTGCCACTGCCTCTGCTTCTCTGTTACTCTTCCTTTCAAGTATATAAATAATAAATCTTAAATAAATATATATACATGCATATATAGATGTGTTCTTTTTCCTGCTCATTCATTTAAACTACTGGAAGGAGATCATGCAAAACTTATAGTCAATGTGTGCTTTACCTCTAATGCCAAAATCTTAAGTAATATTGACTTCAAATGTCTTACATTTAAATCATCTAAAACTCTTCCTTATATAATCTGGATAACTGTCCAAATCTTTTCTGAAGACCTTCAATATACATTGTTACATGAAAAGTAAAATTTGTAAGACGAAGGCAAAAAAATATGGATAAAACAGCTCATGTTTGAATAGAAAATACTGTTGAAGTTTTAAGGGCAGAAAACAAATTATTTTTTAATCTCATGATAAGGATTATCATCATGGGAAGAAAACTGGACAAAAAAATCAACATAAATGTAATCAGAATGAAATAATTTCATTAAATTTGGGGGATCCTATCTAAAAGTCAATGACAAGCCGGCGCTGTGGCTCACTAGGCTAATCCTCCGCCTTGCGGCACCGGCACACCGGGTTCTAGTCCCAGTCGGGGCACCAGATTCTGTCCCGGTTGCCCCTCTTCCAGTCCAGCTCTCTGCTGTGGCCAGGGAGTGCAGTGGAGGATGGCCCAAGTGCTTGGGCCCTGCACCCGCATGGGAGACCAGGAGAAGCACCTGGCTCCTGCCTTCGGATCAGCACGGTGCGCTGGCCACAGCGTGCAGGCCGCAGCAGCCATTGGAGGGTGAACCAATGGCAAAAGGAAGACCTTTCTCTCTCTCTCTCTCTCACTGTCCACTCTGCCTGTCAAAAAAAAAAAAGTCAATGACATTTGATTATCTATTGAAGAATAAAATAACACACACACATACACATATATGTTCATTTCAGTGAATTTTGTTCTTTTCCATTTTCTACTTTGAAATTCATTTCAGGAAAGCTGAACTAGATGTGTTCAAGGTATGGGATTATTAATGTGGGTTGTTCATGGAATATTGAGATTTGTCCCAGGGGAACTGATTATGGAGACTTGGGGAGATGGAAAGCAGTTCTATATTAGTAGGGAATATAGGGCAAACGTTAATTTAAATAGAGACATTAGTTTTTAAAGAGGAGTGACATGATGAAAATATCACTAAATGAAGATTAATCAGGTAACAGTGTGGAGTGTGAATTTGATACATGTATGGAAAGGGAAAGAAAATTAATGGAGGCATCAAGGAACAGAGAACTCACAAGTTAGATTACAACCTAAAGAATCCGAAGTATTTATCAGTAAAATGAAAAGTGAAATAAGCAACTAAAGTTTAAAAGAGAAAATATCCAACGGTACAAATTTGATAGCTGATATTAAGAAGGCTTGAGTCATGAGAACTATAGAACTTTTCAAAAAAACACCTCTGTGTGGGCAGGCATTTGGTGCAGTGGTTAAGGAAGTGTTTGGGACTCCCACATTCCATATGCGAGTGCCTGGTTTGAGTCCAGGATATGACACTTCCTGCCAATGCACACTGTGAGAGGCAGCAATGAAGGCCCAAATACTTGGGTCCCTGCCACTCATGTGGGAGATGTTGATGGAGTCCAGCCCTGATGCTGCAGGCATTTGGAGAGTGAACCAGGGGTTGAAAGATTGATCTCTCGGGGCTGGTGCTGTGGCATAGAGGGTAAAGCCACCTGCAGTGCTGGCATCCCATGTGGGCGTCGGTTTGCGTCCCAACTGCTCCACTTTTGATCCAGCTCTCTGCTACAGTCTGGAAAAGCAGTGGAAGACGGCCCAAGTCCTTGGGCCCCTGCACCCGTATGGGAGACCCAGAAGAAGCTCCTGGCTCCTGGCTTCAGATTGGCATGGCTCAGGCCATTGTGGCCATCTGGGGAGTGAACCAGCAGCAGACAGAAAACCTCTCTTTCTCTCTCTCTCTGCCTCTCTGTAGCTCTTTCTTTCAAATAAATAAATCTTTAAAAAAAAAAGATAAAAAGCAAATTTTTCTTGAAAACAATCAATCAGAAGGACATATTCCTATCAATACCAATGAAGATGACAGATAAAAGGACTTTGGTTTAAGTCTATTGCACAGCATAGTACCTATAGTTGATAATATATTATGTGATTCAAAATTATTAAAAGTAAATTTCAAATATCTTGCCACAAAAATCATTCGAGATGATTAATATGTTAATTAGCCTTTAAAATCATTTTACATTGCATACATTACAATACAAACATCATATTGTACCTCATAAATATGTATAATTATTGTTTGCCTATCAAAAATTACAACAAAATAAGGACTTTGGTGTATAAAGCAGAAACAGAATACCCCTCAGCTTCACAAACAAGGTTTGTGTCCAGGAGAGAAAATTGTGGAGCCACTTTAGTTCAAGTAAAACCACAGAACATTCAGAATGAGTCCCAGAGCATCTTTTATCACAGCAGAAATATTCTTTCATACCCTGTGCTAAAGAAACAGATGCAGGTTTAAGAGGGTTGGCAAAGGGGCACCCAACCTGACCTCCTGGAGCCTGCATCCAAATTCTCTCTGTAGTGCAGGCTGTGAACCTGACCAGCCCACCTTGTGAAATAACATCCAGCCTGACTCAGATATACCACATATGCACAGGACAGGCAGGGTGAGTGACCAACCTATTTAGGATGTCCTCCACCCCAGTGCAGACTCTCACACTACAGAAGCCTATTACGATGGCTTTGTGAGCTCATGGACATTAAACTTTCATAAGAGAAGCAAGCCACCCTGAAGTTCAAAAGAACTAAGGAGATGGAGGAGCAATAGTCAACTAACCACAGATCCATCCATCCTTGGAAATGGAGCCCCTCTCCCTTAACCTCAAGAAACTGTATCTGTCCATTCTCACCCTTAAGGACTCTACAAAGTCTTTTCAAGTTCTTCTGATATAGAAGGCATGCTTTGTTCAAGTAAAACTCTTCAAACCTTGAACTACCTTGGACTAATATAAGGGGATTTCAAAAGTTTAAGATTATTTAGAGGTTCTCCAACACATTTCTATTCAGTAGGTTCTGGTGCAGCTCTAGCCAATTCTCTCTTAGGCATTTTCTCAGGTAAATTCTGACATGGTTCATCTGAAAAACCCAGGAGGGAAGCATGAGATAGAAGTCCTCAGCCTGAGCTATTGGCTCTGCTGGCTTGAGAACACCACCCTTTGATGTCAATGACCCTGCCCTGACCATGGTCTCAATCATCTTCTAATCAACCCAAATCCATGTCCACACTGAAGGGTACCATTTCTTGTCATTCGATGCTTTCTATCAAACCTAGGCTTTTCGTCCTTTCAGATACATTCCATACAAGCATACTCTCAGTATTAATTTCCTAGGGCTGCTGTATCCAAGTGCACAAGCAGCTGGTTACAAAAACTTATCATCTCACAGTTTTGTAGAAGTCCAAAATGAAGGTGTTGGCAGAGCCACGCTCCCTCTGAAGCCTGCAGGGGAAGTCTTCCTTGAGTCTCCCTAGATTCCAGTGGCTTGGCAGCAGTCCCTGTCTTCCCTTTCTTGTGATGTAGCACTCTAGTCCTTGGTCTTCATGTCCTGACCTGTCTGTGTCTCCACATCATCTCCCCTGTGATGCCTTTACATCATTTTGAAAGGCTATCTCACATACTGGATTATGTCTAGCTTCATTACTTCACTTTCTTTTAATCATTTCTTTGCATTTCTAGTAAGATCATATTCTGAGGTCCTGGAAGTTAGCGCTTCAATATATCTTTTGAGGGTGCAGGTTGCAATCATTTCCTAACACTCTCATCAATCTGTTACTGTCAAAATGGTCTCTTATTTCTTTCTTTCTTTTTTAATTTTGAATTTTATTTATTTATCTATTTGAGAGGTAGAGCTACAGATAGAGGGAAAGGCAGAGAGAAAGGTCTTCCATCTGTTGGTTCACTCCTCAATCGGCCGCAAAAGTCGGGGCTGTGCCTATCCAAATCCAGGAGCCAAAAGCTTCTTCCTGGTCTTCCATGCAGGTGCGGGGGCCCAAGTACTTGGGCCACCCTCTGCTGCTTTCCCAGGCCATAAGCAGAGAGCTAGATTGAAGAGGGGCACCCAAGACACAAACCGGCACCGTATGAGATGCTTGCACTGCAGGCGGTGACTTTGCCTACTATGCCACAGCGCCGGCCCCTACTTATTTCTTTATAAAACCAAAATGCTGTGCTCACTGAAGGGTCAACATTGTTTGATTACAACTAATCCATGTTAACTGTGTTAATGATAAAGTTAATTTAAATGTTTATTTAACTCACTATTGGATGTTTAATGTAATTATTTAATTCTCTAGGAATAAAATGGCCATCTTGTTACATTATGAAATGTGACAGAAATCACTTTCCATGTTGACATGAGATAGAATACAACAAATGTAAGGATTCAGATATTTTAATAGCTAAACATCTTAAAATAACAATTCTTGGTTCTTACCCTCACAGACCAATCAAAAGATACAACTTGATCATTATCCTTTCTTGGCATCCATCCATATTATTATTAGTGATTCCAGATATACATTGTATGTGTGTATGTGTTTTCTTGTTTTAACTTTTATCTTGAAATACCATTTGCATTTTTAAGGCAAACTGATTCTTTTTGGCCTCTTCTGCACCCTTTTTTGGCTCCTTCTTTTCCACTTACCCTGTTCCAAGGGCTCCTTTAAGTACTGTCCTCCTCTACCTTTACATTGTCTCCTGAGGTGGGCCCATCCAGACCTTTAAGTACCAATGTTGCTCATGATTCTGGACTTTTAGTCCAATTTTTTTCTTCTGAGCTCCAACTCACACATGTAACAGCTACCTTGTCTCAGGTGTCAGAATCTGAAATTGCCTAAAACAGGACCCTTTTACCTCCAGACACTTCTGCCCAATCAACCCACACATGAACATACATACTGCATCCAATCTTCCCACTTTATGTACAAAGTACCACAATGCATTCAGCTACTCATGATGTGCAGGTGAATTCCTCAGCATTGGCTAATGCAGAATGGTAACAGCAGCAATCACAGTAAAATGAAAGTTTCATTATTAGCTACACTGTGACTTTCCCTACTCTGAGTTTCATAGGCTGAATCAGAGTTCTGAAATACACAAGGAAAATGGAAACTCAATGATTAAAAATTGCACTGCCCAGAAAAAGAAAAAGAGTTATTAAAATTCAAACCATATTAAAGCAAAAATATCAGTAAATACACAGAGTAGAAGTGATGTATTTAGGCATTTGTTGTCCAATATCTATGACAGGTTACCTGCACGTTTCATAAACCGAGCTAAAAACATGTCATTCCAGCTACACCATCATCATTCAGACCTCTTCCATCACATTTTATCTTAGCATTTGTAGGGTCACAGGTGACTTTGCTCACAAGATGGATTGAATGTGGTAAATTGAGTTTTCACTATGAGAAAAAAAAAATCACTAATCTTCCTTAATTTAAGAGGGCACTGTCTAAAATAAAAATATAAAGCCCATCAAAGTGTTTAGAACTGGTTATTTTTAAAAAGTCTTTCTGAATCTCCATCACTATAAATATGTCAAATGGGAAACTGAGTTTTGCTGCAGGGATTATTAGTTCTAATAGTAAACATGACCTTCACCTTAAAAGTGTATAACATCATCCAAGGTGACATGAAAACAACACCCGAAGACAGTTTTGTTGAACATGCCTGGGAGTGGGATCTCTGTGTTGTTGGGAAGATGTCCAAGGCTCTGTGGGAACAATGCCTGCCAAATGATGTTCAATACTTCACTGAAGGCACTGAAAAGCTGGTTCTGAAATAACATGTGGGGTAAACATTAGCCTTTTTAAACATGCTATTATGGCTCATTTAAACATGGTAACTAAAAATAGCTTACTAAAACATATGATCAGGTGTTCTTTTTAGGTCTAGATTACACATATCTGACAACAGAATGCACGTTATTATGAAAGAAGCAAGCCCACAAGTATCCTTACATAAATCTTATTTAAAGATTCTTGGAGGACTTGCTGGATCAGTGACACACTAAGTGAATCACTTTTTTGAAAGTTATTTAATTCATACAGTTTTCTAGAAGCATGTGTTCATGCTGTTCACTTTCTTTTTTATCTAGCCAAATCGGAAGTATGAATGTGGAATATTGCACAGTTTTACACATTTGCTTGGGGTAGAAGGCCAAAGCAGGTGAAGGAGGAAAGTACAGGCCTGAGACTTGGCAAACTGAAGCTCACTCACAGACTTGAGCCAAAAATGGTCAGTTCTCTCCAGTTGTATCCGCCAGTCTGAGCTTTTCACTCTGGAGGGTAGTTCAGATGAAGTGAGAAAGCTAGATTACAAAAACCGTTCTACTGTTTCTTTACCTTTTAGGAAAAGCTAATGCAACATCTCCTTTGAGACCTCATGGTTAATAAGTCTTAGTCATTACCATGGACAGTCTCTTCAGCAAAGTGATCACCCAATAGGATCCCCTCTCAACTGGCTTCAGCAGAAACAGCATCTGATAAGAGAAGCAGAGGCCACCATCAACGGCATATTGGAGCAGGCTTATTTGGGCCCAGAGAGCTGGTTTGTTAGTTTCTTAGGAATGTTTTAAGCCAATTGTTAAATATAACCATTATTAAAAATTAAATTATACAAATTTCAGAGGCTCAAAATATTTAAAGTTCATTCTTTCCTAACTGTTTTATTGTATTTAAAGGTTATAACTTTTTTATTCCTATGATGGAATCACTATATAAAATTGACCAAAATGGGAGTATTTATACCCTAGAAATTGGAAAACTCTATTAACCAAGATGTGATTTATTGTTAGTCGATTATCTAGATTTAAGAAACTGCTACAGGGGCTGGCACTGTGGTGCAGCGGGTTAAAGCCCTGGCCTTCAGCGCCCGCCGCATCCCATATGGACTACAGTTTGAGTGCCAGCTGCTTCCTATTCAGCTCCCTGTTAATGTACCTGGGGAATCAGAGGAGGATGGCCCAAGTGTTTGGGCCCCTGCACCCACAAGGGAGACCTAGAAGAAGCTCCTGGCTTCAGTCTGACCCAGCTCCAGTTGTTATAGCCATTTGGGGAGTGAACCAGCAGACAGAAGACCTCTCTCTTTCTCTCTGTCTCTACCTCTCTCTGTAACTCTGTTTTTCAAATAAATAAAATAAATCTTTAAAAAAAAACTGCTAGAGAAATAGTCTTAGTATTTTAATTCTAAGTGTTTAATAATACATAATAAATGTATGTCATGTCTGTAACCTTTACATTGTCATTACCACAAAAGAAATTGAGGGAATTATTTTCCAGCATTTGAAAACTATTATCTAATTCAACAAAGATTTTATTCGTGTCACTGATAAAAATTACAACATTATCTTCTTTATTCACTTTTTTCTTTTTCCTTAAAATGAATAAAAACATTAACTACCAATCAGTAATGGAAAAAGTAGAGTGTCAAGTGTTTATCAGAATCCCTAAAGGATTCTGCCAGAATTGATTGACTGTATAAATTTACACCAAAGATCACTGCATATTTTATTAATACTTTTTTTGTCGATTGCCTGCTACATCTCCTTTATATAAATATCAGGTATAGCAAAGTGATAAATAAAAAATGCTATATAGCTTATGCATACAGTTTCATTTGAGATCCAGTTGTTAAACATTTGTCATTACCCTATTGTTTCTACCATCCAAAAACTATTTATTTTAAAACTGCATAACTTGTGAGTATCAACTCCCTCATCCAAAAATTACTGACATGAGTGTCTTCCACAGAGGATAATTTTAGAAGTCAAAAGAACTGTCTGTGTCAAACTCAACATGGATTGCCAATGCTGGGCATTATCATACATTTAGCAAGAATGCCCCAGCTCCTAATGTGAACACTAAGACTCTGCAGGATTTGAAAAGATAAATAACATTTGGCTCCTATTCTCAAGTTGCTTACAGTCAAGTCATTGGAGCTATGCGTAAGAAATGTAAAATTAAAGAGAGGATGAAAAGCATCACAGAACAAGAGCAAAATTCTGTGAAATTTAAGGAAAGTGTGTGATTTCACCCAGAACAGCAAGGAAGACTTTACAGAGAAAATGGCATTTTAAGATACATTTCAATGAACAAACTGCATTTCTACCAGTTGAGCTGTGGGAAGTGGAGGCATTCTGGGCTGATGGATGAAACTCACAAAACAACATCATGACACGTATTATAATGCCAAATGAAAAATATTATAATGTCAATTAAGAAAATTGATAAATTGCATTGATAGATGTGCTGCATAGAAATCTCACATTATTTCCATGTAAAGCCAAAACTATGCCATTATGGATTAGTTCATCTAATATGCCTATCCACAATATTACATAATCAAGGGCTGACAAAACATTCAGTTTTTCCAACCTAAAAGCCACGTTTATTTCTAAGGTCCAAAGTATAAATTATCCTCTGGTTTGCTTTTCTCAGTGAAAGGAAGCATTCATATTTGAGTGAATTTTTAATATTATTCTTTCAAGGAAACTCTACAAAATGTGTCTGATTTAAGTTTTTCACAAGACAGAAGGGGCTGTTCAATAGACTCTAAAACAAGTTGCTACTGACTTCAAACCTATGAATATATAAATTATGCATGCATTATGTAAACAATGAAAAGCATACCCCAAGCCAGGTTTTTATAGGAGCCTGGGGCACTGAGGCAAGAGAAAAGTGAGAACATTTTAAAGCCTTTATGGGAACAAGGACTAACTACTAAAGTGCATTATTTAATCCTTCACTTAATGAGTCTTGCAAGGTTGACATTACTCAGAAAACTTCCTTGAAGTTCTTCCCTCTTGCTTGTAAATTCGCTGGTTAGGCGTTTGTTACTTAAATGCAATGCTTCTAAGATAGCTACAGAATCCTCTAAAGCATAATGAAGGGAGATGTCTATTAACCTCTCACACACAAAAGTCTTTCACAAAAGGCCTGTAGCCTTGACCTCAAGTGACTATGGAACAGACCACAGGACAAGTCCGGTTTCCAAAGGAATTTAGAAGAGTATTTGCTCCGAGCTGAAAGGCCCTTTTCTCTCCACTTTAGTTTCCAACTTTCCATTCTACGCACTCCTTACTCAAGGCACTGTGCCAAAAGAGCCCGTCACTCTGTCCTCTCCCTAATGACAGCAGTCAGTCTGACTGCCTGAACACACAGCATTTCAGCAAAAACCTCTCGCGGAATTGGAAGGATAGGGGCTCAAATTGCTCTGCTCCCCCAATGCACACGGCCAGACGCCTTCCCCCAAGGTCCCGGACTCTCGTCCACCACCACCTTCCAACCTGAAGAAGGTAAGAACCATCTATTACACTCTATTAACCCAGAGTGAAGGCTGCTTCGCTCTCCCTGGAACAGGACATTCTCACCACCTTCTTCTAATTAAGCAACGCCACTAGAAATCATGACTAGAGGAGCCCACAAGCCCTGGGTAACTTCTGCACAAGACGCATCGGTTGTCAAAGCCAGTGTCCGACTGAGGGGCGGGGAAATGTCTCACTGCCCCGCCGCCTCCGCAGTTCTCCGGTCCGCCTGGCGACGCCCGGCGTGGGTGCCGTGAACCCCAGCGCGTAGGACCGGTGGGACGACCGCGCCCTCCCACGGGGTGAGGGACGACCCCGCGAGTGCCCACGGACGGAGCGCGGCACACAGCTAACCACGGCGGCTAGGACGGCGGGAGTCTGCAGGAGCGTGCGGCTCAGCCGCCCGCCCCAAGCCCGGAGCTGTGGATCAGTGGAAGGAGCTGAGGAGGCCAGTCCCGGGGCGGAGACCGGTCCCGGGGCTTAGGCGGCCGGGGCACTCACCAGCTGCAGCGCGCAGAGGCAGATGAGCGAACAGCGTCCAGTGCAGCAGCCCATGGTGCTGGCGGCGTCCGAGCGGCTCCGGCGAGAGACTGATCTGTGTCCTCCGTCGCCGCCGCCTCCTGACTCCACAGCCTCCCACGCCGGCGTTCGCCTGGCCCGGCCCAGGCTCTCCGGCCCCGCGGCCACAGCTCGTCGCTCCCGGTACTCAGGTCCTCGCGCGCGCCTTTGTTAGTTTCCCGGCGGGGCGAGCGGAGGTCAGTGCGGCGCGCACTACCGGAGCGTCTGGCGGGGGTCCCTGCCTCCCACAGTGCAGGTCTGCTTCTTGGGGAGGGGCGGGGGGCGGAAGGAGGCTACAGATGGTGAGTGGGTGAATGTCTGCTTAGGGGAGGGGAGTACGGAGGCGGTGGGCGTCTGGAAAGTGGAGTGGGCTGTCTGGTCCGGGTGTGTGTGTGCGCGCGCGCGCGGGTGGGTACGGTGGGAGGGGATGAACGCAAGGGAGTGCCGCTGGGGAGGGTCGGCCTGCCTTGTTAGGAGTCTGCAGGGCGAGGGGAAGAGGGAACTGCAAGAAAGAATGAGAATGAATATGAATGAGCAAGAATCAAGGTGGCCGGCGGGCACGGAGACCCCAGGGACCGGTAAAGCTGGGGAGACTCCAGCTGGGCTCTCTCACTAGGAGGGTTGTGTGGGGGCTGGGGAGGGTGCCCGTAGCCGGACAACACAAGGTTTAGCTAAGATTTTCCAGAGCTGGAGACGGTGGGAGTTGCGAGGGTTTGGTGTCCTGGGGAGAAAGGGAACAGAGGGGTGGATGAGCGCTGCAGAGCGCCAGGAGCGGGGCGGGGAATCCAGGAAGCTTGGCACTGGACGAGCACCGCAGGGTCTCCCTGTTGAGGTCGCTCGGTCCACTGCAGTCGGGTGCCGGAGGGTGAACCTTCTGGGACTGCGAGGGAAAGTTGGGAAGAGTTGGTGGACCAGGGGCGCTGCAGCAAGGGAGGGACGCGCAGGGACAAACCAGGAACCCCGGAGGAGACCCTCGTGGAAATCCTCACCAGTCGTGCCCAAAGAGAAGGTTTGGAAGTGGAAGATGCGAGTATTTTTTTTCTTAGTATTGGAGAGTGCTTCCGGAATAAGGATACATGTGATTTCTTCCCAGAGAGAAATGAATTGTTTGTAAAGGGCTTGGCTGTAAAACCGGATCAGGGAAGCGTTAAGATCCGGGACAAACTCTCCCAGGAATCTCAAGGAAACTCCCAAGCCCTCTTACATCCAGTAGAACCCAGCTGAGCAGGTCTGTGGAGAAAGATGTTTCACAGGGCTCACCATCAAGATTTCAGGCGTGCACTGCCCTGGCTGGACCCTGCTGGAACGGAACTGGCAGCAAGCCTGAGAAAAAGGAACAAGATTCTGGGCCAATTGTCTCAGAAGAGCCTTTCCTGGGAATTTGGCCATTTCTTCAGAAATTGATATTTCTAACCCACTGCTGCCCTCCCGGGTTCTTGATGGCAGGTCGGTAACAGAAGGAAAACATTTCTTCCATCCATAAAAACTACCCAAGCTGTTTCTTTGAGCATTAACTGTAGTCCTGCTTTTACTTGTTTTGCAATTAACTGGCTCTTTCGGAATCCTTCTTTCAAGACCTGTGTTTACAACTTTAAAACAATAATTCCCAGGAAAGTCCTTGTATGGTATCTTTGAAATTGTAGCAGGGACACAGGAATACCCTCAAGATCAAATTCATTGAATTCTTTTGTCCTTTAGCAGGGCAAAGGGGAAAAAATAGAGTCAGAACCCTTTGTTTCCTACCCCAACTTCTAAGACCTCAGTGATCAAGGGTGATGTGAGCGTGCCACCTTTATGTGCCGTAGACATACACATCACCATTTATGATGACTGAGAACAGTAGGGGAAAAACCGACCTGACAAATCCATGATTTAGCCTAATAGAAAAGAGCAGGAAGTCTCAGGCCAACAGTACCTCTAAAATCTATAGAAAGCAGCCAAAGAGTGGAGGGACAGGAACAACTGGTCTGCCTATAACTGCCAGAAATTATTCAGCCTCTTTGTCTACACAGACTGTGATGAATGATGCTAATAAACATAATAACACTTCTTTCTCTCCCAATTAGATATGTTCACCTCAATAGGCTTTGTTCATGGTTTTACGTATTTATTTAGGAAGCACCAGATTTGCAGCTGACCTGTGCCAGATACTTGCAGGCACCAGGCATTAAGTGCTTTCTGTGTTTTCACTCATTTAATCCCATCAGGTTGGTGCTGTGAGGACCCCCACTGA
Organism: Oryctolagus cuniculus; assembly: GCF_051225735.1. Lineage (NCBI taxonomy): Eukaryota > Metazoa > Chordata > Mammalia > Lagomorpha > Leporidae > Oryctolagus > Oryctolagus cuniculus. The sequence continues at coordinate 88,311,381 of NC_142872.1, read as the reverse complement.
AAAGATGTGGAACTGGAGCAGGGAGTTCCTGGCTGCTAAATGGAGGAACAGGAATGCCTTGTCAGGTAATCTGACTTTAGGTTCCTGGACTTAAACATTTACTAAGCTGCCTTGAAATTCAGAACACAAGTGGCCCTTGTTAACTGTGGGACTAACTGCTCCCTCCCAAGTAGGCATGATAGTATCCACTGATCTAACCTGCAGAGTCAGCACCCACCCATGTGCTTTTGACTTCAGGAGAACAACAAATCCTGTGTACCTCCTTGTTTTCCACCGCCCCTTCTACTGAGAGATCCAGATTGGAGTTTCTTCTTGTAATTTAAGAAAATGAAATAATGCAATTGTTTTAAGTGCATTTAAACAAGAAACAAAGATAAAACACCATCATCCTATGTGAGTGTTGGTTCAAGTTCCAGGTGCACCACTTTTGATCCAGCTCCCTGCTAAAGAACCTGGGAAAGTAGGAGAAGATTGTCCAAGGACTTGGGCCCCTGTGACCCATGTGGAGGACCCAAATGGAGTTTCAGGCTGCTTGCCCAGCCCTAGGTATGGGGGCAATTTGGAAAGTAAACCAGCAGAGAGAAGATCAACTTCTCCCCCTCCCTCTCTGTAGTCTGCCTTTCAGATAAATAAATAAATCTTAAAAAATAAGCTATATGGGATGGTGAATGAAGAGTGATAATGTATGTATATTTACTACAATACCTCACACAAATGTTGAATAGTACTGTGGTTTGAATGTTCCCTCCAAAACTCCTATTGGAATTGAATTGCCATTGTAATGGTAAAAGATCAGACTTTCAAGGTGTGATTAGTCCTGAGGGCCTGCGGGCTCTACCATGGTGAATGGGTTAATGACATTGCCAAGGGAGCAGGTTAGTTTTAAAGAAGAGAGTTTGGTCTCCTTCCTCTCTCTCGCCCTTGCTCTCTGCTCTCTCTATCTCTATCTCTATCTCTTTCTCTCTCTCATATGCTCTCTGGACATGTGATGCCTTCTGCCATATGATATCACATCAAAATGCCCTCATCAGAACTGGGTCTTAAGCTTCCCAGCCTCCATCAACATGAACCAAAAAAAGTATGTATTGCTTATAATTTACCAGTCTGTGGTAATCTATTATAGCAGCATAAATTGGACTAAGAAATGTATCTGTGTATGTTCAAACACATAGTACACAGTACACATTAAACACGCATAACCACATACACCCAAGTACCATGATGCCATTTTGCTGTATGTGTTTTTTGCCAATTGTCATTTATTTTTTTCTTTTTTTAAATTCTTTGTAAATTCATAAATTTTTTGGAGAAATTCCAGTCCTGTCTCCCTGTGTGTACTTGCGGCTGTGTATGTATTTACTGAATTTCATGTAAAGATAACTAAGAAGATGACAGCACACCCAGAGGCCAGATTAGGAAGTGCAGATTTCTGGATTTCAGCTTCACAACTTTTTTGGTGTGAACAGGATGTTTATATAATGGGATTTGGGAAATGAGCTAAATTCTTCCTTAAATTAAGTTTCTTCTTAAAATCCTTCCTCAGGCAGTGGAGGATGGCCCAAGTGCTTGGGCCCTGCACCCACATGGGAGACCAGGAGGAAGCACCTGGCTTCTGGCTTCAGATGGGTGCAGCGTGCCGGCCGTAGCAGCCATTTGAGGGGTGAACCAATGGAAAAGGAAGACCTTTCTCTCTCTCTCTCTCTCTCTCTCTCTCACTGTCTAACTGTGCCTGTCAAAAAAAAATAAATAAGCCGGCGCCGTGGCTCACTAGGCTAATCCTCCACCTTGCGGCGCTGGCACACCGGGTTCTAGTCCCGGTCGGGGCACCAGATTCTGTCCCGGTTGCCCCTCTTCCAGGCCAGCTCTCTGCTGTGGCCCGGGAGTGCAGTGGAGGATGGCCCAAGTGCTTGGGCCCTGCACCCCATGGGAGACCAGGAAAAGCACCTGGCTCCTGGCTTCAGATCAGCGCGATGCGCCGGCCGCGGCATGCCAGCCGTGGCGGCCATTGGAGGGTGAACCAATGGCAAAGGAAGACCTTTCTCTCTGTCTCTCTCTCTCACTGTCCACTCTACCTGTTAAAAAAAAAAAAAAAAAAAAAAAAAAAAAACTGAAAAAAATAAATAAATAAAAATAAAAAAATTAAAATCCTTCCTCAATTGTTTCACTCTTCTTTGTTGGTTTGTTTGTTTAAGGTTTCCAGTTCTGTGTTTTGTTTGAGTGGAATAGTTACAGCTTGATTAAACATTCAGGCTCCATGTGGAAAGTTTCTAGATAAATCACTAAATATGTATTCTTTGGATTGTGCTTCATACTGAATACTTCCTGGGAACCCCCTTTGAAGAAAGCAAATTATAATCCTCTCCATCTCCTTCTACAACTTCACGATGTGAAAGTTGTCAGAATCAAAATAGAGTTGCCTGAGTCAATGCTAATTTAGAAAACATGAATAAAGTACAGATGTTATGAAGAAAGCATTGTTATGTTTAACTTATATTTAATTTCCTATAGTGACCATCACAAAATACTCTACCAGAACTGTCACATTACACAAACTACCTCAGCCTTATGCAGAAAAGACAGCATCAAAGACATCTGTCCAGCAACTGTCTGCGCAACCTTGGACTACCATGCTAGTTGTTAGTCATGCAGGCAAAGATTATTGTTTCAAAATATCTGATATAATCTTCTTCATTTTTACCTGTCATTAAAAAACAGTATGCCAACTCAGTTGGAGCAATGATAAGGAGTAGCACAGAGCAAAACGTAGATGCAAATGCAGAGAGAATTTGAAACATTCCTGGGGAGGGCTGCAACACATTAGTGCCTTCAGCTGCCCATTGAGTCCACTCTCCTAGTTCGAGTGGATCATTTGTTATGTGGAGTGATGTATGTCCTGGAATTTTGGTGGCAGGAAGTGGTGAGAGGTAGCAGATGTCATTTGTGTGTGGTCAGATCTGAGGGATCCACATCCTCCAATTCAACCAACCACAGGTGCAAACTGTTGGAAATAAATACCTAGTCTTTAGATCATACTAGCTTGCATATGTAATCTAGAAATGAGTTACATCATCCTGGAGAGCAGATGTGTGCAGGTGATTGAAGGTACCCATCTAAGGGTGCAGGGGACACCAGGGTGGGGGTGAGATCTTGCTACCAATCCTCCTGGGGACACTGAGAAAGGACTTATTTTCTTACTTTCTAAAAGAAAAATACTTCCAGCTATTTTAAGCATTTTACATTTAAAAATGCCCCCCTCGTAACTGCTCTATTGGACTAAAGTGAGTAGGAAATAGGAGCTAAACAAGTGTTGTGGGGATTTTAACTGTACTGGAAAATCAGAAGCATGAGAAAATTTCCAGAGGAGAGATGATGAGGAAAACCCATATGGTGTATTTTGGTTTAAGAAATGTTATTTATAAATATTTCTGAAATTTGAAAATGATAACCAAGCATCATCTTTTAAAAATAAACTTCAGTTATTACTAATTATAAGACTCTTCAGTGACCTAACAGCATTGATCTAGTTACAATAGCTGGTGTTGCAGTGATATGCCCTTAGCAGTTTTCTGTTGTCATATGCTGGGCAGCCTCAACCCACAGTACTAGAATTTCTCATCACCTTTTTACAGCATGTTGACATCCACTGAGGATTTCTGCACAATAAAAGTTACCGCATGCCACCTACTTTATGACATGGGAACAGGAGTCAGAGTCATATCAAGGATGTAGACAAATCCTTACTACCGTGAAAGCTCAACTCAGGTGCCCTCTGCTTTTCTCAAGATTCCAGAACAGAATAGACTAGTCTATAGTGGGTCAGCTGGAGTCCTAACGATTGGCTGTAACATAGGGGAATGGCAGCATGACTGAAGTGAAAAGAAAACACTGGTAGAAAGTTTCAGGAAATCCTGATGCCACTCAAAGTGTCTGTGCATACAGCTGTGTATGTATTTACTGCATTTATTTAAGAGTTCCAAAGGACAGAGAAGATATTTTTTAAAGATTTATTTATTTATTTGAAAGGCTGAGCTACAGAGAGGCAGAGACAGAGACAGAGAGGTCTTCCATTCGTGGCCCCATTGGCCCAACAGCTGTAGCTGAGCCAATCCAAAGCCAGGAGCCAGGAGCTTCCTCCCAGTCCCCCAGGCAGGTGCAGGGTCCCAAGGACCCAGGCCATCCTCCACTGCCCTCAGAGGCCATAGTAGAGAGCTGGATCAGAAGTGGAGCAGCTGCGACTAGAACCAGTGCCATATGGAATGCTGTCACTCTCTATGCCACAGCGACAGCCCCATAGAAGGCATTTTTTTTCTCACTTCCCTCACATCCCATTTTTAACCCAAGGAGCCATGGCTGTACTGTGTGTGTGAGGAGAGCGTCACTATCAGCTGATAAATTTTGTAGCTGTTTCCCTCACATCTGTCTGGCTGAAGAATCAACCTTGAATTATTGCATCCTGCTAATGTTGGAGGTTGCCATTAAGGAAGGTGAGTGAAAGGCAATGAGAACTCTGTATATTACTTTGACAACTTTTTTTTTAAATCTAAGGTTATTTAAAGATAAATTACTAAAAGTAGGAAACAATCATATAACATATGCTATGCATATATAGCAAGCATATGCAATACGGAACAGATTGCTCACAGAAACATAAACCCTAACACAAAATATATTAATGCAGGCTACTACGGAGAAGAATAGTTTTCAATAACATTCAAGTGATGAATTTTTTATTTGTTAACAGTACTTTAACATCCATAGCAAATCCTAACTAATTATACCAATACACAGAAATACAATTTGTTTTATTTTTGAAAATCACTGAGATAAACTTACCATTGAAAGTGAACCTGACTCTGTTCAGGAAATTGAGACAAATTTTTAAACAACCATTTAAAAATTGTAAAGCCACATAATTTTCCTCTGTGTTCTTAAATGAGAAAATAAGAAAATGAAATGGGTAACAGGAGAGAGTGAATACTTGTATGTAAAAACACATACTGTATAATGTGAAGCAGTTTTGAAAATTGGAAGTGTCATTCAAGGCCAAGTTGCATAGAATCCCTTTGCATTTATTACATCCCAAGTGCCCACAGTTAGGCTATGGTTCTCCACAAAGCTGTGCAATTTGCCACAGGAGAGTACATCACATTAGACAGCTTCCTTTGCATGTTTCCATAGTGTACATACATTAAAGTCATAAGGAATTGAATTTTCAAAATAATTGTAAAGCTAACTCAATTTTTATTAGAAGTCACATTCTTAAAAATGAATTAAGATAAAAAGTAAAAAAGCACAGAAATCCAATTTTTCATTAAAAATAACCCTGAGTAACTGTATATAGTTCTCAAGTGTACAGGCAAATCCATGGTGCTGGGACACAGTGGGAACTGCACAAAAGTAGTTTTACCAAACAGCAGATCCAATCTAGTACAAGCCTTGTTTAGCATCCAGTAGGGATTTGTAGTAGATGTCCCATTGTCTTGCCCATGTGCCGTTGCCCTTTCAGTCACAGTACACGCAGAAGCAACTTGCTAGTGCCAGCACCTGCATTTCTTCTGTAGTAGGGCAGGCTGCATTTCTGGAGAATTAACAGCCCCCAGGAGCATCTCTTGACTACTGACTGATCAGAGTTGGTATGTCACGTAAACGGTAAAATAACTATGTTTTGCATAATACTTTGTAGCAAACCTGTAGTTCACAGGGAATAGCATATTCATTATTTCATATATCCACAATTTACTGGTTGTATTGAACTGTATGTCTGACACATAGAATGTCATTGTTGGCCACATATTTTCAAGATGCTCAAGTGATGTTTTTATTCCTCCTTTAATATTACTATAATCATTACATATAATTTGTCCAGTGATATGTGTTCTCTATTCCTCAATAACAGTACAGGGTTTTCAACAGGCACAAAAAGACCTGTCTCTTTGACAACTGTTCCTTTGTGCTATGATAGTTTGTCTGGCTGATGTAAAGGTTCATGACACAGTCATGGGAATGGATGCCTAAAGTTGAAAGAAAGGAAAAAAAGGTCCAAGAACTCTGCTTCCTGCAAAACAGCAGGAATTGTGATTCCTAACTGTAAAAGAGTGACTCAGGGACTGAAAATCACATACAAGTAGGAGGAAAGGTGGGACTAGTGCTTGGTGCTGTGGGCAACTATGTACATTTTCATTTAAGGATAGGGCAGGAATTGTTTGAAAATACCTTAGGATGGAATGATACTATGTAGGAGGGGAAGAAGTCCCCGCCTTCAAGGGCATCTTTAGCTTTTGGGGAGTTCTAGAATATGGTGGTAGGATGATGAGAATGTGAAAGGATTTGTTTACAGTAAAGTTGGGTTCTGTGGGACAGTCTAAGGGGTGAGGAACAAGAGCAAACAGCCAGTGAGGGTGAGTGAAGGAGTGGAGGAGAGGCCTGACTTCTGGATTGGGCCCAGTGATTCTCAAGATAAGAAGAGAGAAAAATGTTTACAAGCTTATATACATGTAATGAGAGCCTGGTGCATTCGGGACTTTCTTCTCCGTGACACACTACATGTCCCACAGCACACGGCAAGATTTTGGCTATTCCCATTTTCCCAGCTTGCCAAGAGGTGGTCTGGGTTTGGGGTAAGATCCTAAGCATGGTTTACAAAACCCTTTATCATCCATCCTTATATTCTGATATTTCTCTATGGCATAATTAAATTACGAATGATATTCCCCCTTCACAATCTAGTTCCAGATGGACATGGCTTATATGTTCTCTCTCTTCCTGGGATTTACTCTATGGCTTTGGGAAATCTGAGTTACCTCCATGTCATTCTCTGACAAAGGGCAATGATGATAAAGGTATTTAATAAATATAAGTGATATGAGAACTAAATGAGTGAATTAATGTAAATCAGCAGAATCAGACTAATGCAAATATGCAGGAAATGGTGAATATTATTTTGATTATAACAATTTTAGAAATTTTCTTAATTTTAATTGTAGACTGATGTTGAATTTGGTTACATAATCTTTATGTTCATCATTTTTATTTTTTCTTTTATTTTTGGAAGAGTTCAAACAATAAAAAGTAATTTAAAGAATGTTATTAGGAAACATTCAATTTTCTCTAACTCTAGTATAGCTTATGACACTTTTCAAACTATGATTTGATATTTTACACTTAAGAACACAGCCATACATGACAATCTTTTTTAAATAATTTTAATTATTTATTGAGTTAGTTTTATCTCAAATTATTTTAGTTACTTAAGAGTGTATCTTACTGTATCTCTTTTTTTAAAGATTTATTTTATTAATTTGAAAGAGTTACAGAGAGAGGTAAAGACAGAGAGAGGTCTTCTATCTGCTGGTTCACTCCCCAGACGGCAGCAATGGCCAGAGCTATGCCAATCTGAAGCCAGGAGCCAGTATCTTCTTCCGGGTCTCCCACATGGGTGCAGGAGCCCAAGCACTTGGGCCATCCTCCCGTGCTATCCCAGGCCATAGCAAAGAGCAGGATTGGAAGAGTAGCAGCCAGTACCCAAACTGGCACCCATATGGGATGCCGGCACTTAAGCGCAGGGTTTTAACTTGCTGCGTCACAGCGCCAGGCCCTGTTGTATCTATTGTATCTTTTTTTTTAAAAGAGTTATTTATTTATTGATTTATTTATTTGAAAGACAGAGTTACAGAGAGGCAGAGACAGAGACAGAGAGGTAGATCTTCTGTCTGCTGGTTCATGCTCCAAATGGCCTCAACGGCTAGAGCTGGGTCCGTCCAGGATCCAGGATCCAGGATCCAGGATCCAGGATCCAGCAGCTTCCTCCAGATCTCCCATGTAAGTACAGAGGCCCAAACACCTGGGCCATATTCCACTGCTTACCCGGGCCATGCAGAGAGTTGGATCGGAAGAGGAACAGCCAGGACTTGAACTGGCACCCATACAACATGCCGGCACTGCAAGCAATAGCTTTACTAGTTATGCCACAACCCAGCCCCATTATTGTATCTTGTCAGTATCCACTCAGGACACCCACCTGGGTTGCTGGGATGCAAGCACTTGAGCTATCACCACCTAAGATGTCTGTTAGCTGGAGTCAGAACTGGAGCTAATTCTGAAATGCTGGTACCTTGTTATGAGTTGTGTGCTTATGAAGCAATGTTTTAACCCCTACACCAGAGACTCACCTCTTTAAAGTATTTTTGAGTGGCTAAGGCAATGTAGGTATATGTTTAGACGGTCTGTTTGAATTACCTTATAAAGCTGTGTATTTATTATAGACAGGGATTCCTTTCCTGCACTTCTTATTCTAGTCATGTGAAACTATAAACATGGGTAGGTTTTTAGATGAAACTGCACAGTGAAATGGCTTCTGTGCTTTTCTGGGGTTCACCCTTAAACTAGCAAGTGGAGGATTTTAAGGGTTGACGTCTATTTATTAGTTAACAGGCTGCTTAGGACAGCATTTGTGCCGTCTTTTCCTGGAACTCTTACTAACTCAACATGAGACAATCCATCAATGCTGCACAAAGGAGGCCATGAAAGGCAGGCCTGTCTGTTGCACTTAAAATTGAAATTAGCCTGATTGGATTGCACAAAGAGTCCTCTGCAGTCAGCCCTGGTCGACTTCAAAGGATTCGCAAACATGGAGAAAAAAAATTGCCAAAACTACAAAGAGTTGAGAATCTGGCACAATGTCATCTTTTGCTGAAAGCTTTTTGAAAAAAAAAAATTATTTTGCTGTTGAAGTTTCTGAAGAATTCATTTTAAGTTACATTTATTTGATCAACCTATTTATTTGTCATTTAGTAGCTACAGGTGGCTCTAATTATTACTCTTCAAATTTGTTGATCACCTTTATATAACATAAATACACTTCTCTTTGGTAAGTAAACAAAATGAATAATATCCCTGAAATTCTGCTATATTGGCTGATTATTTACAGCAAACATGGAGCATAGAAATTCTTGCTGAGCCAGGCCGGAGGTAGGATCACAGGAGGAGGTTGGGTGTGGTGTGGGCAATGAGAGGACAGTTTGGTTATAAAAGGGGTAGCCATTACTTGGGTTCAGCATCTGTAGCCTTGCAGGGCTGGGGTGGGTGCCTGAATCAGCATTGCCAGCTCTCAAGGCTGTCAAGAAAAAGCCGAAGACTGGATTATCATGGGATTGCCCCCCAATTTTTCCATAATTGTGATTAGTTGAAAAATATTGTATGCCAACAAAATAAATGAGCCATATTCATATTAAGAAAAAATTTAAGCCACCTCTGTTCAATTGTTTACTTCAAAGTGAACATCCTAGAGACTGGTTTTAAATTTTTGTTGCCTGTATATTGTTGCTTTTTTCTTCTACCACAATACTTACGGCCAAGCCCAAGGACATTATGACACAATACGGTTCTGTAAATCTCACTTAGTAATATGAGTATCTCAGTTTACCAAATAGATCTCCATTGAAAAAAAAGTACTGCCTTCCCTCTACCCCGCAACAATAGAGTACCAAAAATGTAATGTATAGGAGTGAAATTGACATTTTGAGATTCTATGATTATTTACCGCCCTTGTTTCTACTGTTGAAAAAAAATTTTTTATTCTTCTTACTACTTTTTGAACTCTTTACTTAGTATAGGGTTAATCTTATGTGTATATTGGCCGGCGCAGTGGCTCACTAGGCTAATCCTCCGCCTGCAGTGCCGGCACTCCAGGTTCTAGTCCCAGTAGAAGCGCCAGATTCTGTCCCGGTTGTTCCTTTTCCAGTCCAGCTTTCTGCTGTGGCATCCCCCATTCCATCCAATCCAATCAGGATGTCCCAAGTGCCTCCAAGCCAGGAGGAAGCACCTGGCTCCTGGCTTCAGATCTGCACAGTGCGCCGGCCGTAGCGGCCATTTGGGGGTGAACCAACAGAAGGAAGACCTTTCTCTGTCTCTCTTACTGTCTAACTCTGCCTGTCCAAAAAAAAAAAAAATCTCATGTGTATAACATAAACAGGGGCTGGAATTGTGGCATAGCAGGTAAAGCCGCCGCCTGCAATGCCAGCATCCCATATGGGAGCAGTTTTGAGTCCCGGCTGCTCCACTTCCAATCCCGCTCTCTGCTATGGCCTGGGAAAGCAGTAGAAGATGGCCCAAGTCCTTGGGCTTCTGCACCCACATGGGAGACCTGTAAGATGCTCCTGGCTCCTGGCTTTGGATGGGCGCAGCTCTAGCCATTGTGGCCATCTGGGGAGTGAACCATCAGATGGAAGACTTCTCTCTCTCTCTCTGCCTCTCCTCTCTCTGTGTAACTCTGGCTTTCAAATAAATAAATAAATCTTAAAAAAGTAAACTGGAAGTAAATCATTGTAAAAATTAAGAAAGGGAAATAATAGGGAGAGGAAGGGTGCGAGTATGGGTGGGGAGTATCACTATGTTCCTAATTCTGTATATAAAAATTACATGAAATTTGTTTGAGTAAATAAAAGAGTAGTTCCTTATAAAAATTAGATTTAACATTCTCTCACTTAAAAAAAGCAGCTGACATTACTGATCTAGTATATTACTGATCTAGTATAAAAAAAGAATTATAGACAAGGAATCAATGTGCCATGAAGAATAAATACTTTATTCAATAATCAAACATCGAACATGTAGGATAGAAAATTTTCAAGCCAGGATTAAGAGATTAAAAAAAAGCCTATGCCATTGTCATCTTAATAAGCTGCCTCTGAGTAAAAACTGATCTTTAGATCTTATTGCATGGGAAACTCCAACAATATATCCTTCTTTTCAACATTATACAACAAATGGACAACAAAAGTGGGGCTATAAATCTTACTATTCATTTAAATCTTATAAAACCCTAGGAGTTCCAATTTGAAACAACAAACAAAATAAGAAAGCAAAATACATTCTATGTTTGATAAAACTGGGGTACAAATATAACCCTGAACCAAAAAGAAAAAGAAAAGGGGGTCTCCCATAGCAGTGATGAGTAAGAGTAAGAGAGCAACAGAGAGAGGATGCTACAATCCAAGCTCAGGGAAAACAAAACCATATTAAACACTTCTCCAAGGTTAAGGAAATTGTCTGAGGTGATAACGTAAAATCTCTTGTTTGCAATGGAGGTAATACAGATGAGCAGCTACAAGTGGGATTTGCCTCGGTTTAAGTTTCATTCCAAGAACAGAAGAGATGGAACCAATGGTAAATAACACAAACAGCCACTATCTTTGCATAAACATCATCCATGCTGGGAAGAAGGGGTATTTTTGCACAGTAAATAGCACTATAACATGTTGCCTCTTCCCCCATTACACATGCAATAACTGTTATGCCTGTGTTGCACACAGAGTTCTACCTTTCCCCAGTATGTAGAACAACACAATTTCACTTTTGTTATCAGTAGATCAGTTATCCACTTGGGACATACATAGCTTCACACTTTGTATCTGCTTTTAGACTGCCATCTTCTTGCCTTCTAACTTCCAATCTTTTACTTTTTGACTCCTTGATCATATAGTCAAACTATTAACAGTTATGCATAGATCAGTATTCACTTCTGGTAAAAATGATGAGGTCACATGGTAGAGCAAAGAGCCATTGTGGTAAACTTGCTAGATTCCAAATATGCCTATTTAGGCATAAATGGATCTGTGGAATCACTGGGTCAGGTGCGAGACAGAGTCAGGCCAAAACTCCATTCATATTTAACCATTATAAGCCTCAACTGTTTTTGACATTTTCTTAAAAAAAAAAAATTCAAACACAAACAAAAATAAAAGGGGCAGTCTAGTGAATTTCCATGGGCCATTGCAGAGCATCAAAGATTTTAAAAATATAATTACAACATAACTTTATTTTGTTGAATTTTTTTAAGTTCACAACAGTTTTTTCTTATATCTGGTTTTCTCTGGACTTTTTGAAGACTCCTCATATTGCTAAGGGAAGGTTAAATTTTTTTCACTTTTGACCATTGTTTGGAAATATTTGGCAAGGTTGAAAAAGAACAATTACACACAGACACGCACACACACACATATACATATATGTATATGTAAATAATTCCACAAGAATATTCTTCTTAGAAACATCTATATAAAAAATCCACCAGAGGAGCTAGTTACGTGGTGCAGGGGATTAAAGCTCTGGCCTGCAGCATTGGCATCTCATATGGTCTCTGGTTCTAGTTCCAACTGCTCCACTTTTAATCCAACTCCCTGCCAATGTGCCTGGGAAAGCAGTGGAGGATGGCCAAGCCCTTGGGCCCCTGCACCCACATGGGAGACCTGGAAGAAGCTTCTGGCTCCTGGCTTCGGATGACCCAGCTGTGGCTGTTGCAGCCATTTGGGGAGTGAACCATCAAATGGAAGACCTCTCTCTCTCTCTCTCTCTCTCTCTGTCTGTCTCAACTTTTCTTTGTAACTCTGTTTTTCATATGTATAAAATAAATCTTTTGAAAAATTCCACCAGAATATTTTTCTTAGAGAAATCTATACATATGTACAAAAATACAAGTCCAAAGGTGTTTGTAGTACCTAAAATTTGAAGCTAATATAAAAGACCATTTCTAGAAAAATGGAAAAGTAAATTATTGTATGTTAGTACTATAGAAAATTGTACATCAGCAAAAATGAATAATCTGTATACAGCTAAACATGGGTCAATCTGGAAAGCAATTTTGAGAGTGAAAACAGCAACTACAAAATTGTAAAATATAACTTGTGTAAATTTCGAATTATGAAAGCACATATTATAACATTATAATTTGTAAGTACACAAATATGTGAACACATGCACAAACTTAGGGATATTTGTGGAATTAGATGGGAATAGGAGCTTTACTATTTGCAAGGTTTATTTTTAAATTTCATTTACTTGAGTGGTAGAGAAACAGACAAACTGACAGGGATTTTCTATCCACTAGTTCTTTTCCCAGATGCCCAAAATGACTGGGCTACCCTGGGCCAGAGTCAGAAGTCAGGAACGCAATCCAGATCTGCTCTGTGGGTCTGCATCAGTGGGAAGCTGGAGTCAGGAGAAAGAGGCATAAAACGCAGGCACTCCAACGTGGGACACTGAGGTCCCAATCTTTAGGTTAAACACCCACTCCAGTTTATTTATTACAAAGAAAAGAAAGATTGTGCAGCAAAGATGGCAAATGCAAATGATTTCTATATAGTATGCAATATATTGAAATGAACATGATCAGATGTTTTTACCTAAAAATTCCTCCCCCATTATTTTGGTCTTAAAGCCTTAAATCTCAGACTTTACCTCTAAAAATCATATTATGCATAACAACTAGTAATAAGTTAAGGGAAAATATTGAGTTAATTAGATATTCTTAGTGTTTCTTATTATCACCCGCAGCTTCCAGTGGCACCCAGTTTTCATACTAGAAAAGTCAAAGAAGAGGAAAACACAAGCTTCCCAGGGATGTGTAAAGTGTTGGACAAAAAAAGAATTCCTCACTGATGTTTTAGTTGAGTTCTTCTCCCCATCTAAAATTTGTCAAAGTGAGGAGACCAGCCTTAGGGAGTAGGCACTCTGCTAATAACGGAATGATATTTGCCTTGACATACCACTGTAGGGGTGAGGTTGAATGGGGAAGGAGATGTTTTTATGTCTTTATCCTTATTCCATGTACTAGAAAACTGAGGCCTGCCTATGCAGGCTGAGTGACTTGTTTAAAGTAACACTGATTTTAGGGCAGGAGTGGATTTTAAATCCTAACCTTCCACTCTTTTATCATTTGAGGAAATGTAGTATACGTTCAGACTGATCAAAATCCACTATTCAAGCCCTATCACTGACCTTTATTTTCCAAACAAAACTATCAGGTAGATGGCTGGAAATGTGATAATTGTGCAAAATCTGGGAAATTTTTATACACTCACACATCATTAGCTTTTATGAATTACTGTAACTCACCTCACAAAGACTGCAGACACTGAGAAGTTGATCATTTTATGAATACTTATAAAATGGATATTTTATAAATACTTAATTAACTAAATATTGTCTTGGTTATCAAGTCACGCACACTTAAAGGTTGGTAGCAGAGAATACCATTTTAAAAGCAATTAATTTCAAAGTTTCCTCCATATTCGTCTTGTGTTTGTGTGTCCAACTAAGTAGAAATGAACTCCTTTTATTCACTGCTGGTGCATAGCCCATTTAGAAGCACCAAAAGTCTTTGTAATCATGTGAGTAATGAAATGAAGTGCAATGTCTGAGCCAGTTCTTCCAGGACATAAACCAACCCTTGGAAAGAAATGTGAGAAACAGAAGTGTTTGTGTCTCAGTCTGTTTTCTGTTGCTAGGATAGACTATCTCAGACTGGATAATTTACAAAGAAAAGAGAGGTCCATGGTCAAGGGTGCTGTACGTGGTGAAAGCCTGCTCACTGGTGGGTACTCTGCAGAGTCCAGTGGCTTCACAGGATCCCAGAGACGCAACTACAAGAGAGAGAACCAAAGTGGCTTTTACAGCAGACTCACTCTGTTTTTTGTTTGTTTGTTTGTTTGTTTGTTTTGACAGGCAGAGTGGACAGTTGAGAGAGAGAGACAGAGAGTAAGGTCTTCCTTTTGCCGTTGGTTCACCCTCCAATGGCCGCTGCGGCTGGTGCGCTGCGGCCGGCACACCGCGCTGATCCGAAGGCAGGAGCCAGGTGCTTCTCCTGGTCTCCCAAGGGGTGCAGGGCCCAAGCACTTGGGCCATCCTCCACTGTACTCCCGGGCCATAGCAGAGAGCTGGCCTGGAAGAGGGCAACCGGGACAGAATCCGGCGCCCCAACTGGGACTAGAACCTGGTGTGCCGGCGCCGCTAGGTGGAGGATTAGCCTATTGAGCCGCGGCGCTGGCCCCAGACTCACTCTGTAACCTATGAATGGCTAATCCTTTCATGAGGGCAGAGTTTCCATGATTTAATAATTTCTCAAAGGCAACACCTGGTCCTACCTCTTAATATTTCACAAAGAAAATAATTTTAACTCAAGTCTTTTAGGAAACATCAAACCCTAACAGTTCATATAACTTTTTTTAAAAATATTTATTTATTTATTTATTTGAAAGCCAGAGTTACACAGAGAGAAGAGAGGCAAAGAGAAAGAGAGGTCTTACATCTGATGGTTCACTCCCCAGATGGCCGCAACGGCCGGAGCTGCTCCGATCCGAAGTCAGGAGCCACGAGCCAGGAGCTTCTTCCAGGTCTCCCACATGGGTGCAGGGACCCAAGGACCTGTGCCATCTTCTACTGTTTTCCCAGGCCATAGCAGAAAGCTGGATCAGAAGAGGAGCAGCAGGGACTAGAACCGGCGCCCATATGGGATGTTGGCGCTTCAGGCCAGAGCATTAACCCACTGCACCACAGTGCTGACCCAGATAACTCTTTTTTTCTATTTTAAGAGTATTAAATTTACTGTCAAGTAAAATCTAATGCAATAAGATAATCTGATTTCATAAACTTCCCTAAAACTTTTCCAATGAAGGAAATTTCCTGGCATATTTGACATGTCAGAATTCTCACCCAAGATATCTAGGAACTAGAAGAAACTACTAGGTAAGGGTAAAACCTAAACAATACTTCTTTAAAAGATTACATAATTATATCTATTTAATAAATAAGGATATTTGTATATTTTCTGAACTATAAGTACATTCTTTAAGAAAAGTGGAATACTACATTAAGGCAGGAGACACTCAAACAGAATAAATGGATTTCTTTTCCTTTTCTGAAAAAGTAAATGTCAGTTACTTTGTGATATGCTGAATTAGATATCAACATACACACACACAGAGTGTGATTAAGTATCTTCTTATTTAGTGTACTGTTTATGTATTCTGTCTTGATGAAAATGCGCTCAAACACAATTGATCACTGATTTTAATTTCCTTTATTGTGCGGAGACAGATGAAAAGGAAAGAGAATTAAATGAAGGATTTGCTTAGCCAGTTGTGCTTCGTCTCTTGATCCAGATGGTGAGAGCATCCTGTGTTCCATACCCCTGAACGTGCAAAGCAACAGTGCACACCTCATCCCTGGCCACACAAAGCAGTTTCCTAGGAGGTAGAGCTAAAAAGCCTCGTTCCTTACTCTTTCAATATGAGAGGATCATAATGAGCATAATTTTTATGAATCATGTAATAAAATGCAGTATCTTAGTATGTCTGTACTATATGTTTTGAAAATTAAAAAATCAATAGTAGATGTTTTTGGCATTAGTAGGACTCAGTGATCAAGTATATTCACTGCGAATTTTAATTGCAAGATGATTGACAATTTCTGCCTCTTTTTCTAGGTTTAAACATGTGACTGTTATTCAGAACTTAAAATGTGAAGTGGATGAAAGTATTGGGTAGATAGAGAATAATTGTTATTTTTATTCAATATTCTGAATATTTGCTGTAGAAATAAATAAAATTCAGGAATATGATCTGTAATTAAAAGATCCAAAATTTCTTAGGCTTCCTTTCTAATAAGAATATGGGTTTTAAGTCTTTTATTCGGCAGCCAGCATTACTCTCCTAGCCACCACATTATGAAGTCCTTTAGCTGCTGAAATTGTTTTTTTTAAGATTTGTTTTCAATCTGTTTGCTTTCCCAGGAAATTCATTCTCAATAAAAGCATAAAGCTGTTTACCCTAGGTATACATCACTATAACATCCATACAAATAATTAAAAAGTTAAATCTTGGGGCCAGCGTTGTAGTGCAGCATGTTAAGTCCCTGGCTGAGATGGCTGCGTCCCTTATAAACGGCTCCACTTGTGATCCACTTCCCTGGTAATGTGCCTGGGAAAGCAGCGGAGAATGGCCCAAGTACTTGCGCTCCTGACACTCACCTATGTGACGTGGATGTACTTCCAGGGTCATGGCTTCAGCCTGGCCCAGCCTGGGCATTGTGGCCATTTGGAGAGTGGAAAAGCAGATGGAAGATCTCGCTCTGTCTCTGTAACTCTGCCTTTCAAAGAAATAAATGAATCTCTCAAAAGAAAGAGTAAAGTCTTTGGAGACTAAATCAGGATTTCTTCTTCTAGACACCTGTCTGTGATACCCAAAGGACACGACCCCTCCTTTTTGGGTCCTATCAAGTTTCTCACCCAAGTTTCATACAGTGTGAAATACCCAAAGGACACATGTGAGTTTCTATGTGTCTTTTCCGTTTCATTCTTAACTTTGTTGTGGGATGGGGCCATGATCTTTCTGTACTTGTGTTCTCCAAGGTCAATCATGGTATCTTGATTTTTCAAGGATTTTTTTTTTTTGCTTTCAAACTTTTATTTAATGAATATAAATTTCCAAAGTACAGCTTATGGATTACAATGGCTTCCCCCCATAACGTCTCTCCCACCCGCAACCCTCCCCTTTCCCACTCCCTCTCCCCTTCCATTCACATCAAGATTCATTTTCAATTCTCTTTATCTACAGAAGATCAGTTTAGCATACATTAAGTAAAGATTTCAACAGTTTGCTCCCACACAGAAACATAAAGTGAAAAATACTGTTTGAGTACTAGTTATAGCATTAAATCTCAATGTACAGCACTCTAAGGACAAAGATCCTACATGAGGAGTAAGTGCACAGTGACTCCTGTTGTTGACTTAACAAATTGACACTCTTGTTTATGGCCTCAGTAATCACCCTAGGCTCTTGTCATGAGCTGCCAAGGCCATGGAAGCCCCCTGAGTTCACTGACTCTGATCATATTTAGACAAGGCCATGGTCAAAGTGGAAGTTCTCTCCTCCCTTCAGAGAAAGGTACCTCCTTCTTTGATGACCCGTTCTTTCCACTGGGATCTCACTCACAGAGATCTTTCATTTAGGTTTTTTTTTTTTCTCCAGAGTGTCTTGGCTTTCCATGCCTGAAATAGTCTCATGGGCTTTTCAGCCGGATCCGCATACCTTAAGGGCTGATTCTGAGGCCAGAGTGCTGTTTAGGACATCTGCCATTCTATGGGTCTCCTGTGTATCTCACTTCCCATGTTGGATCATTCTCTCCCTTTTTGATTCTATCAGCTAGTATTTGCAGACACTATTCTTGTTTATGTGATCCCTTTGGTTCTTAGTCCTATCATTATGATCAATTGTGAACAGAAATTGATCACTGGGACTAGTGAGATGGCATTGGTACATGCCACCTCGATGGGATTGAATTCGAATCCCCTGGTATGTTTCTAACTCTACCGTTTGAGGTAAGTCAGCTTGAGCATGTCCCGAATTGCACATCTCTTCCCTCTCTTATTCCCACTCTTACATTTAACAGTGATCACTTTTCAGTTAAGTTTCAGCACTTAAGAAGAATTGTGTATTGATTACAGTATTCAACCAAAAGTATTAAGTAGAACAAACAAAAAAAATACTAAGAGGGATAACATATCAAGTTGCTCATCAACAGTCAGGGTGAGGGCTGATCAAGTCACCGTTTCTCATAGTGTTCATTTCACTTTAACAGGTTTCCTTTCTGGTGCTCAGTTAGTTGTCACCTATCAAGGAGAACAAGTGGTATTTGTCCCTTTGGGATTGGCTTATTACACTGAGCATAATGTTTTCCAAATTCCTAACAGGGATCACTTTTCAGTTAAAATTTAAACACCTAAGAATAATTGTGTGTTAATTACAGAGTTCAACCAATGGTACTAGAACAAAAAAAAAATACTAAAATGGATAAAGTATTACATTGTACTTCAACCGTCAGGACAAGAGCTGATCAAGTCACTGTTTCTCATAGTGTCCATTTCATTTCAACAAGTTTCCCCCTTGGTGCTCAGTTAGTAGTCGCCGATCAGGGAGAACATATGATATTTGTCCCTTTGGGACTGGCTTAATTCACTCAGCATGATGTTTTCCAAATTCCTCCATCTTGTTGCAAATGACCGGGTTTCATTGTTTTTGACTGCTGTATAGTATTCTATAGAGTACATGTCCCATAATTTCTTTATCCAGTCTACTGTTGCTGGGCATTTGGGTTGGTTCCAGGTCTTAGCTATTGTGAATTGAGCTGCAATAAACATTAATGTGCAGACTGCTTGTTTTTGTCAAGGATTTTTATAAGGATACTTGAAAAATCTTAATGTTAGAAGAAAACTGAGTTTTGTATTCATTGTCATTGAACTTCTGGATATTTCTGCTGCATTGTCTAGAGCACAGTTAAACTTCTTACATTCTCACAGAACGCCTCAGTCATGTTCAGGAAGCCAGGAGAAGAGGGGTCTGTGAAGAACTTCTCTGAACCCTGCTTGTGTGTGCAGTGTTGTAAATAGGCACTGAAGCTGGAAGAGTAATTTATCTGTGAAACTGAGGTTCAACACAGATGCATTAAGTTGAACTGTAAAGCTCTCTCTTCATCTTATTAATATCATAGTTTCTTATTTCCAGTTCCATCAGAAAAAAAAAGTATCACATATAAAATCCTGTGAATTGAGCTGACTTGCACCTTAGAATCAGTAGGGCTATAGGTTCCAGGCCCCCATCAGCACAGACACGGAGACAGAAAAAGTGGTTTCTCCACTTGGTTTCTTGCGCATCCTTGGCAGCCAACAATTATGCTCTTTTCTGGCCCTCGGCACTGTCCAAGTTCTAGGACATCAGCTCCTTCTCCAATGAACTCCAAGATCCCCAAGTGCTAGGACACCAGCTCCTCCACCAATGAACTCTGTCAACTACTTGCAAGCAGGAGTAGATTCACACACCTTTGTCCATGGCTTCACACATCCCCCCATGTTTATTTCTACTGAACAGCTGGTACTTCTGTCTACCTTCCCCTGCTTGCGACCGTGACTGAAAGGCCTGTGGTACACAGAAATATTCTCATTAGTGTCATATGTCAATTAAGAGAGCTTGATTACATGAATTTCCCTCTTTGGAAATATTATAGAACATCCATAATCATTTTCTTCTTGTTGAAATTCAGTGTTTTAGTCTCTTGCAAGGTATTATATCATAAAGTGATCATCTTCCCAGAGATGTTTCTGTAATCTTTGTTTTTGATCTAAAATTAGTCTATTTCAAACTGGAAGAGACAGTACAAAACATTCTGGTTATTTTTTGTTTGAGAATGTATTTTTGAAAGTGCCCATTTTGGTGTGGATGATTGACATATTGGTTAAAATGTCGTCTGGGTCAGTCACATTCCATAAAAAACTGCCTGGATCCAGGTCTTGACTCTGCTTCCAATTCCAACTTGCAGCTAATATGTACCCAGGTGATGGCTCAAGTGATTGGGCTCCTGTCACCCACTTGGGAGACCTAGATTGAGTTTCTGGCTCCTCACTGTGGCCTCGTCCAGGTTTGACTCTTGCAGCCAACTGGGGAATCAAACTGCATTTGGGAATATCTGTCTGCACATTTGTCTCATTTGTTTTTATCTCTCTGCCCCTTAAATAAGCAAATAGTAAAAATAATGGTAAATAATATGAATTAACACTAAAATAAAATAAAAAAAATCCCAGCCTGAAAATTTTTTTTTCTGCCACTCTCTGAGTTGGCATCTATGACATCAAATTTGATTGTATTGCTTGCTCCCTGGTATACTGAAACTATTATATAAAGATTATTAACCCTAGCATATTGTAACTTTTAGGAAGTAAAGCCTCTGTGGAAATTAGAATTCACTTCAGAGAACATAAAATATGACAGGCTTCTTGCATCTCATACTTCAAGGACAAATGACAGAGAAATAAATAGCAGTCCAAGGTCACAGAACTTTTTCCATCCCACCATGGATCCTGAATACCAGGTTTACAATGGGACTGAAACCAATTGCAATCAATAATAGTAATCATAAGAAGTGTGTCCCTATAACTCTATGGAACTACTTTCCATAAATTTTCACTTAATGGAATTGAACTGAAAGTGGTTCTGAGGCATTCATAACATTCTCTTTGTTGTGCAGAGACACAATGCAAGAAGGCCTCTTAAATAGCAGACTTCAAGGTCAAGGAGAGGAGGCAAATTGTCTTTGTGTTTCCTCTGGTCTTGAAACATGGTTCTATGCTATGAAACCATGCTGATGGAAGGCAACAAACAAAGATATAAAGGAACACATATCATCCCTAGGAAAAGCATGCAGAGAATCAGTAGAACAAAATAAAAATATATCCAAAGGGGGAAAAAAAAAACACCTCTGTTCTGTCATAAAGAAGTAGAATAAAAGAGCCAGCAGAAACAAGGCATTCTTAGGTGAAAGATATTCAGTAATGTGTGACTAATTAATTTCATTCTGTTTATCGACACAGTTCTTTTTAACTCCATTGGCCAGAAATCGGTGCCTAAATATATAAAGAGAAAACCAATAAAAAGTAGAAAGGCACCAATGATGGCTTTCCATCACTTCCTCAGACTTACACATCTGTGCTGTTATTTCCCTTTCTACTTCACAAAGATGACTTGAGATTTTGGAAACGGCGAGCTGCTGTTTGAGAAACACATCTTTAAATAATAATTGTGCTAGGAAGGCTGATAATGGATGAAAGAGGAAGTATTCTGTTCAGAGCTGAACTGTTTTTCAGTCAGTGACATCATCTATGAGAATTCAGCTACTCTGTCGGCACAATTCTCTAATACCAGCACCTAATCTTGGGGGAAGCAGTGGAGAGCCACCTACAGCAGCTCTCAGACACTGAGCACTGCATCACCTATCAGATCAAGCCTGCCACTCTCAGCTCCCTTGGGGGAGATAAAATCAAGGGACATTTGTTCATCTCCATACCAAACACTGACTTAGTTATCTATGTCACTCTGCTTGGAAGAGAAGACCCCCAGCATTGTCTTTTGCCATGGTGTAGAATATTGAAAAGATAAAAACCTGTCTGGCTTTCTGATTATCGACAAAACATATAGATTGCAACTGACTAGCACGGGAGTGTCAAGAGCCTCCAGAGTGCCAGATTGTTTATATTTTCTGCAATGCTTTTAACACTAAATTAGAAAAGATACTAAATGGCATTGGAACTGACAGGGTGTAGAAACTGATGTCAATAAAACTATTCAGAAATGGAAGGGAGTCTTAGCTTTAAACGTCAAGTTCAAATTGATCTGTAGACAGAGAAAGACTCCCTCCTGGTAAGCAAAAATGCAGCCAAAATTCATCTATAGAGACAAAAGATGAACTTGGCGAACTCATTATAGTGTTCGTGAAGCTGTTTGATAAACTGTAGAACAGCGACAAAACTTTCCGTCAAAAGAGCAATCTGAGGCCCCCTACTCTACCTGCCAACAGTAGCTAATACCAACAGCTCTTTACAAGGAATGTTCAGGGCATGGGAAAATGAAGGAGTGATTCAGTGAGCAAGAGAGAAAGCTCTGGATCTGTCAAAGGCGTTGCTTGCAATGCCTGGTATTGGTTCTATGCCAAAACCCAATGATGCAGCAAAAAATCTGCAGTGAGCTACTCAGGAAAGATCAACATTCAGCATAGGAGAAACTTGGTTAACAATTCATTTAAAATTCTACACCTGGAATAGGGCAAGACTGAATGAGCCAAATGTCATTCATGGGTGTGATAATGACTATTAAATATTAGATCAATCGTCTCTTCCTGTCTGACTCAAAGACTACTTTGCAGATTATGCCTTCAGAGCATTTGGGATCTCATATGGGATCAACATGTTTAGGCTTACACATTTAGCTCCAAATGAGTCCAATTCTTCTGATCTTGACAAATTTTACTCCAAACAGTTTAGAGAATTTATCCATAAATCTATACTCCAAGATTGAAATTGGGATAATGTTGCTGTGAAACAGCTTGATGTGTGTGCAGGAAGAGTAGAGATACTGCATTAATATTTCCCATCAGAACCTCCAGATTGGAGGTGGAATACCAGCTTGCAGTTGCCGCACTCCAGACTCCTCTGAGAACACATGCTGAGGTCTTGCTCCCTGGCTACTCTTGTCAATGCCTGAGCATTGACAGGGCCACTGGAGCAGAACACGTATGTCTCACATGGGGCTCCTAGGAGGCTATCTTTTCTTGGGAATTACCTATTAGCTTGGGGAGACTCTCTCAAAACCACTGTGGTCTATATCTTCTCCCCAATCCTTCCTTCCTTTTCTCTTCTCACAGAGATTATATATGTAAATGTTTTTTCCTGGGGGCCAGGGCTGTGGTATAGTAGGTTCAGCCTCTACCTGTGGCGCTGGCATCCCACATGAGCACCAGTTTGTGTCCCAGCTGCTCCTTTTCAGATTAGCTCTCTACTTATGGCTTGGGAGAGCAGTGGAAGATGGCCCAAGTGCTTGGGCCCCTGCACCAGTGTGGGACACCCAGAAGAAGCTCCTGGCTCCTGGCATTGGATCAGTCCAGCTCCTGCTGTTGCAGCCTTTTGCGGAGTAAACCAGCAGATGGAAGACCGTCTCTGTGTCTCTCTGTCTGTAGCTACCTATCTATCAATCAAATAAATAAATTAATATTTAAAAAAAAAAAAAAAGCTTTTCCCTCTTTCTCTGGGCTTTTCTCTTTTTATCCTACTAGCATTATCTCAATAAATCTCTGGCAACCTAATCCTGTCATGGTGATTGCTTCTTTAGGGATCTAATTTGGCACAAGCTGGTATTTCTAACCTATAGAAGACTGCCAGAGTTTGATTCTGCCAACCACAGGCTCTACTTTTAGAAGAGCCTGGGTGATTTGTCAAAATGGGTGAAAAGAGTTAGAAAAATGTATCACGAGTTTCCTAACTGTAATGCATGTAAGATTTAAGTGATTTTCTTTCCTGGAAGTACATAAAAGGAAATGCAGAAGACATTATATTTTCTCAAGGTATCTGGCTATGTCTCATATCAGAATGGATTTGCTGCACATATATTACTGGTCCCCGAGGGATGACTAACTAACTCAGCTCATCAAAGACACTTCAGGGGAGGCTGTGAAGAATACATGTGCAATTTGGAGAGATGGAGAAGTTTGGACAAAGGCCCATCAGACTAAAACTCCCATCTCTTGTGATACTTATAGAGCACTTAGTGTGCAGCAGGCAGTGTATGGAGCACAATATATACTATTTACATATACAAACACATGGAAACATGGCAATCTTTCTGACAATCTTGTGAAAGTAACAATATCCCTTTGTTAAGGAAGAGACCCTCAAGGCTTAGTCAATTTATTTAACTCTACAAAAAATGCACCTCTGGTTAAGGGTCATGATATAAACCCAGATTTATCATCCCCCAAGAACTGCACTAATCGTAATCCCCTGCCTCCCGTCTCAGAGGAAGCATATCGAGTTCTGGATGGCCAGATTTTGATATACACTGTAAGGAGTGGTGGGAGACAGGGTCCTGTCTTTAGTTTGTGGCATCACAGTCTGTAAACTATAGACCTTTCTCCACATGTCATGAAAATCATCTGCAGGAGAATGTGTTGTGGGTGTCTGACTGCTCTCCAAGTGCACCCACAGACACTTTGCTGATGGAGTGTTTCTTGGGCAGGGCAGCCGGCAGGACCTGGCTCTACATGAAGGTAAGTGTCAGTTCAGGTGAGTAGATTACACTATCACCACAAGGCAGCACTGCAGCAGGCATGTCAAGAGCTTTCTTCATGACAACTTGGACAACTTCTGATTTCAGTTTTCACTGTGGTGGTCAGTTCCAGTGAAGCTCAGCCTGCTTCTGTGTTGCCAATCTCCCAACTAACGGAGCACTTTGGATCCTTTGCCATTCTCTTGCGGAATATCTGAGTTCAGCTTCTGCTCATACACATCCTACAACTACAGAAAATTTAGCACCTCCATCTGTTGGAAGGAAGCCATTGGGTAACTTTGGGAGTATTCTCTGTGCCTGTGACCAGTTCTGCAGGAATTGCCTATAGTAGGATCCTAGATAGTATACCCTTTTTATATTTCCTCATATCAATTTCTCTACTTCTTCATTCCCTGTGATCATCTATCTCCAAGAAAGCTCTAACCACTGTCATAAGTTTTCATTTCAGGGAAATCTAAGCAGAGGTATTGGTATAGAAAGTCTCCCTAAAAGTACTCAGGATGGGATTCCAGAACGTGTTCTCTCTTGAAGCCTGGACACATTAGAAAGTAGTGATGGAGTGCCTACATCACAAACAAGAAGTCATATGTGAGGAGGCTTGGGATGAGAGAGGAGGGAAGGAAAAGCATCAGGGTATAAAGTAGCCGAGCACTTGAACAGTATGGGGCAATGACAAATAGGAAAATTGGGCATTTCACAGGGCTTTTGTTAACTTCTCTGGAAACCTTGGGTATAGTAATTCTATTTTTTTTAAATATTTATTTATTCATTTAACTGTAAGGCAGAGTTACAGAGAGAGAAGGAGAGACAGAGAGAAAGATCTTGCATCTGCTGGTTCACTCCCAAATGGCCTCAGCTGTTAACCCAGGCACACTCTGACAGCCAGAGAACTCCACAGCAACCCTTAGGTAGCCCCTTTAGCCATAGAACAAAATGTACTAGAAATGTAGACCAGAATTAAGTCATTTGAATAAGAGCCAAGCTAATAATAATAATAATAATAATAATGACATTTTGTACAATAGTTTAGATGTGGTTGGAGACACCACATCCTGTATGAGTGCCTGTGTTAGGGCAATCCTAGCTCCATTTCCAAGTACAGCTTCCTGCTAAAGCATACCTTGGGAGACAGCAGATGATACCTCAAATACCTGGGTCCACATATGTGGAAGACTTGGTTTGAGTTCACGATCTTGGCTTCATCCTGGCCCAGCCCTGGCTGTTTCAGGCATTTGGGGAAGCAAACCAATGAATCTCTCTCTCTATCTCTCTCTCTATCTTTCAAATAACAATAACTTTAAAAAATGAAGACAGGATTTTTTTTTTAAGATTTTATTTATTTGAAAGGTAGAGTTACAGACAGTGAGAGGGAGAGACAGAGAGAAAGGTCTTCAGTCTGCTGGTTCACTCCCAAATGGCCGCGACTGGAGCTGTGCCAATCTTCCATGCAGGTGCAGGGACACAAGTACTTGGACCATTTTCTACTGCTTTCCCAGGCCATAGCAGACAGTTGGATGGGAAGAGGAGCAGCTGGGACTAGAACAAGCGCCCTTTTGGGATGCCGGTACCATAGGTGGAGGATTAACCTACTGTGCCACAGCGCAGGTCCCAGAACGTTTAATCTTGAGAGTTATCCTTTGATAAAGTAAGGGCCATTATATGAAGCAATGGCACCTTGAGACATGGGATGGGGATCGTTAAAATCTACATCAAACAATTGTTCAAGCAGAATTGCTTCTTTCCCCATAATCTTTAAAATATGTGGATACAGACTTTAGGGTTACTGGGTTAGGAACTGATGGAGGTGAGGTCTCTGACTAAGGGAGAGTTTTCCCGGGAATTCAAGCTCTGAATAACTACCTTGAGCCCTTTGTGTCAGCACAAAAATTTGCATTGTTAAGTGTCAGTCTCACTGCTCTCAGGAGCTAAGCGCTAAGTGGATAGTTTATTTGCAACTTGAGTATCCACTGGGATGTCCCTTGGTGCTTCCATGCCTGATAATAATCATGAATACATAATTGTAGCAACTATGGTCCCACAAAAGGGCAAGGAAACTCAAAAGTCAGATCCCTTAGGCATGAAGATCTGTAACACTCTACCCGATAAGCTGTGCGTATCTGAAGAAGGGCTGCACAAGTGAAGAAAATTTAGGAAGACTGATTGAAGAGGAGGATGATAAACTCCAATTACCACCTTCATATAACAGCATGGAGGACCATTGCTGTTCTACCAAGCCTTTCTGTATACAGTTATTTACTAGAACATGTAGCCAGTCCCCACCTAGAAATACAGTGATAGAGTGCGCCTAACAAGGGACATAAGATCATCTGAACAGTGCAATAGATTGGACTATAGCAGAAGTCATCTAACTCATGTTATTTTTGCCTCAACTGTAGGTGATGTGGGATAAATATGTAGGCAGCTAGCTAAATCTGCAGAGCTGGAAACACAAGTCCTCAGGTACAATTCTATCCTCCTACTTGTCAACCAAAATGTCTACTTTCCAGTTGCTTCATCTGGGACCTAAGATGACACCATGAAGATCTGGCCAATGAGCTCCACGTGGAACTTGTGGAGTGTCATTTAATTCCCAGGTGGCTTCACATCAGGAGATCCACCACCCTGAGTTCACAAGGAGGCCAATTGTGAGGAGCTTGTGTGGGCTCTCTCTCTCCCCCCCCGCCACTCCGTCCCCCTTTTCCTCCCTCTCTCCTTGCTTTCATTCTCACTCATGCTCTCATTCTAGCTCTCTCTCTCTCTCTCTTCTGCCTGTATTGTTAGTGGAGATGGGCGGGCACGTTCTTCTCCTGCAAGAAAGAATTCAGTCCTGAGACAGAGAGCAGTGATATGCAAGGTAGCAAGGTTTATTGGGGTAGGGCCTCTGTCAGAATGGATGGGACCAGAATCTGAGAGAGAGAGCGCTCTCAAAATGGGGAAAGCAAAGCTATATGGTTAAATGGAGAAAATACACCTGACAGGCTAGGTGGGCAGCTCAGCAGAGAGCTGAGTGCTGAGCGCACAGTCTGTATTCAGACTGGGGCTTATAAGAGAAGGGGTCCAGTTCTTCCTGCCATTTCTCCTTCCCCTCCTCCACTTCCTCCTCCAGGACAATAATACCACTCAGTGCTATCAGACTGGGGAGCCCATCTGGTGCTTGCCAGAGGAACTGCCCCCCAGGGTGCCTTCCTTGGAGGAAGGATGTAATGCTTTCACTGCTCAATGTTATCAGCCTAGATACCCCATTTGGTGCTAAGGAAAGAGGATTCTTTAGGGGAGCTTTCCTTGGGGGGCAAGTCTTTTGGTCCACTGCCTGCTCATGGCATGTATCTTTCTATGGGAGGGACCCATGCTCAACTGTGTGTATGTTCACTTTCTCCAACTTTAAAGTAAACTTTATTACTTTGTTCACCTCATTTGTGCCAGCTCTTAGCATGTTGATCTTTATGCATTACAAGAGCCTGGAGTTTAAAAAAAAAGAATCAATACCCCCTTACCCACATCATAGGGGCAGATGGTTTTGATATCAAGATTGGCCCCTCTAAAATATGATCCCAGGAAGTTCCCTTAAAGTTCCCCAAAAGTCCCATCTGGGTCACCATATGAAACCAGAATTTGGGGTGTCATACGATATCACTATATGCTTATTAATAAATTCCCAATATTAATAAGTCTGTGTGGGTTCTTGCTTGATATTCAGAGAAGAATTCCGAATACTGGCATAAATGAACGAGGCAGCGTGGTACATTTTAAGCTTTTATTCAGTGAGAGAAATGCATAGGAGAGTAAGAGCCTTATTTATAGGAAAATGATAAATCTAGTCTCATACCGAGTACTAGGAACCAGCCACATGGAGGAGCATCTAGGCCAGGAAGCATGGGTGGGTGGCCTGAAGGCCATGCGCTCTGGAAGCACAGGCTCACAGCCAGCCCCGTACTGGCAAAAGGTCAGAGCCAGGAAGGGGTGTGCAACCGTGTCCCAGGCTTTTTATCCACTTTCAAAGGGAGAGAGGTTAATTAGCCTGATTGACTGGTGGGCACACAGGTGTAGCCAGGTAGGGGCAGGAAGTCACAGAGGGGTGTGTGTCGCTCCCTTGCCCGAAAAGGAACGACACTGTTCGCAGCTTATTGGTCTTCAGTAGACTTTTAATAAGAAAATAACAGCGACAGAGAAAGAATGAAGGGAGGAGAGTGGACAGAAAAGCCCCCTCCTTCCTCAGCACACAGCTTATATACAAAATCCGGCCAATTGCAAGCGGGCTCAAGTCCATGCACGGAACACTCCAATCCGCTGTCTGTTCACACAGTGTGCACGCGTCCTCGGGCCAATCAGATGAGGTGTCACGCAGCAGGCAGGCTCACCGCGCGGTCCTCGGCGCCATCTTGTTGTTTACAACATTCTCAACTCCTCTGGAAAGTCCCGACCATGGGAAAGCATTGCCCTAACCGAAACTAGCAACATCCGCCTTGTGATAAAGACACAGCAATAGCTATCAGACCGACCTTGACGTGGGGGCTCCATGGCTGCGCATCCCATGAAGCCCCACAGGTGTGGTCATCCAGCTCACAAACCTAACCAATTTTAACCTGTATGCCTGCTTACATCAGTTTGAGCCATAGAAGGCCTAACTCTCCTTGCAATATTCCAATAAACAAGCTCAGCCTGACCCAATGCACTGTGCTGCAGGGCTTGCAGAGGTGCCCGCAGAACTGCTTGGCCTTTGTGCCAAAAGCCTGAAGACACTATCCTTGTAAGTGACCTCCAATCAATGGGAAAAGGATATCAGTGAGTAAAGTCTCCATGAGAATATTTCTGGAAAGTATTTTTCTTCATTTCTCAGTGGATTTGGATGAACTGAGCCCAATTGCCTCTAGCAGTGAAAGCAATAATGCATACTTACATTGGCTCTTCCTCCTTGGGTGTCTTTCTGTCTCCCTCTTTGTAACTTCTGTTTTCTTAGATCATCTCTCAGACAAACTACCTGCCCTGAAGCCCCTTCTCAGGCTCCACTTTCAGTGGAAACTACACTGAAACACACAAAATGTTTCCAAATTCTTCACTTTTTTCCTGCTTTATGACAAATGAGTGCACTCCTGCTGGAAGGGTAGCTAGATTGAATATTGGATAAGGAATATTTATTATTTAGAGCACCTCAGCAGTATGAGTCTGGGGTATGTGCCAGATTTCAGATTTCTACTGCTTTGCAGAATCTTCACCATAAAACTTGACAGAGATACTGAAAACCCACAGTCACAGGCAGAGGAGTTATTGCTGCTGGAATTTTTAAAAGTCACTCAGATAACAAATTTTTCGAGAAATCCACCGCAGAGCAAAATTGGAAGCACTGAAGGGAATATACCTTATAGACCTATAATTTTTCACCTTTCAGATTCCCTTATGTACCCAGCTCATGCCATCATTAATATTGCTTCAGGGACATTCCAAGTTGTCCCTAGTGAGCAGTCTGCTACTAGCTCTAACCACCTTCGAGGAAACGTGAAGTTCAAGCAGTGTCTAAAAGCTTAGATCAATGAGTCATGAAGAAACTAAATGGGACAGCCAGCCTTCAGTGAACTCCCAAGCCCCACATGCAGCCCAGGGAGTGCTGACAGATGTTCTCCGAGGCTCAGCGGGTAAAATCGCCCTTAGCTCTTAGCAGTTTGCACTCACAGATGACTTAGTGAAGTTTTTGTATATGCCTTATTCATGCCTTTGAAGTAAGCAATATTGCCCTCATTTTGCCAAGTAGATAAAAATAGATTAAAACTGGCATTTTATAAAACAGCAAAACCCAAATTTGGAACTCTATTGATCTTGGCTTCAGCAATATATCCCTTTTGAAGGATTCAAACTGGACTGATATGTTATACAAGAAGCTATGTTTTTTTTTGTTTTTTTTTTTTTTTTTTCCCACTACACTATGTCTTGCAGTCTGCGCCAGAAGCAAATGAAGTCAATGAGTTCTTTGAAGGACAGACTTTGGCTTTACGTTCTTGAAAGTAAAGGATGTTGTTGCATTTATTGTGCCTTGCACTTATAGAGAATCCAAAATGAATATTTACTAATCCTTCCTTATGAATAGACAAAAGAGGAGTATACACTGACAGGAGGGGACTGTGAGGTAGAGGCAGAGAGTAGAGCTGACACTTCATTTTTATCCACATGAATACAAAATTGCAGTATTATTCTTTTATCCTGATGCTGAGTTCAATGGCTCCTCATCTAGAGTGCTTATTCTAGACAATAAGGAATACATATTAATGACTTACAAAACTTCATGGTTAAAATGAATCCATTAATTAGGTTATTTTATTGGGTTACAAACTTTTTATTTGTCAAAGAGAAATAGGGAGAGAAACACACGGAAAAAGAGAGAGCTTCCATCCTCTGGTTCACTCCCTAAATACCAGCAATAGCCAGGCTGAAGCCACAAGCCTGAGAACTCAACCAAGGTCTTCCCTAATGTGGGTGACAGAAACTCAACTACTTGAACTGTCAGCAGTGCCTTCCAGGGGGTCTGTATTAGCAGAAAGTGGGAATCAGAAGCCAAACAGGGAAATGAACCCAGGTTCTCTGATGTGTAATGAGGATGTCCTAAGCAGTGTTTCAATCACTGCCTCAATTAATTATTTTAATTATTTTATTTATTTATTTATTTATCATTTTATTTGTCACATAAACAAAATTTAATTCCTGAAACTCTGGGAATTACCAGGTCTCTGAATAAATTTTCTCAGCACAATGAATGTAATGAAAACTGAGGAGTTTAGAAGAAAATTACAATGATTTATATAAATTTTCATAATCTCTGAAACTAAACACTGACATCTAAGTACCTTTTTTTTTAATTCCTGGGTTACTTATTAAAAATACAGATATCTGGACCTCACTTTGGAAATGCCAAATCAAAATAGCTAAGGGTAGAATACAGGTGTTCATAATTTATAATCAATTCCCACTTTATGAAGTGAGTGCTAGAAATGCTGGAGAAACAAAACATTGTTGCACATTGTATTCTGAATGCCCATGTTTGCACAGCAGCAAATCAGGTGGCATCTAATCTCTCATTACTCCCATTGGTCATAATTGCTCATTTCTCACGTAAGGAGAGAAATAAAGTGTGCAGAGTGGTGACTGCGGGCTTTGCTCCAACTGTACTCTGATGCCAGGGCCAGGGTGTCTGGAGACTCTCTGGACCTCTTCCTCATTATTGTCACCTTGCACCAAGAAACATTATTGCTCAGCTCCTCTTTAAAGCCCCTGATTTTTCTCCTCCAAGGGTGCAAACTTGGGCATGCATAGTCGTGCAGGGATGACAGTAGGATTTGCCAAGTTCCCTGTTCCTTTCTTTTATCTCTTTATTAAGCTACCTCCTTCCAACGGTATCAACTCCAGCTGTGTAGCTGCACTAATGGCTGATTAATTGCTCTGTTTTCAATAATGCTTTGGGGCATACATTTCTCCAGGGTCTGACCACCTTTGCTGGTATACATATATTTGCGATTAGTATTTAGGTTTTGTTCTGATCCGGAGAGAGGAGAAAGCTTTTAGAAATCCTCTTTTTCTCTACTTCTTTCTGGTGAAATAATTGTCCTTTAAATTAGCTTGATGTTTCCTGCCGCTAGGAGGCTCCAGGATGAAACTGATTAGGAGTCAGTATCTCAGCTGCCATGCCCAAAATGAAGATGCAGCCTCCTCAACAGGGCTGGTGGAGGACAGAACCCACATCCTAGGCTGGTTCACGCACCTGCAATTTAGCCTCCACAGCTTAGAGCTGGGAGATAAGAAAGCCTGAGGGTAGATATGCAGCACAGTGGTTAAGCCCACCTGGGGCGTCTGCATTCCATTTTGGAGTACCTGTGTCTGAAGTTGGGCACTGGTCTCAATAGCAGCTTCCTGCTAATGCACACCCTTGGAAGCAGTGGTGATGGCTCAAGTAATGAGTCTCTACCACCTGCGTGGGAGACCTAGATTAAGTTCCCACTACCAGCTTCATCCCAGCTCCGTCCCAGCAGTTGCAGACTTTTGAAGAGTGAACCGGGAAGTGAGGTAGTCTCTCCCCAACCCCGGCCCCGCCTCTCTCTTTCTCTCCTCTCAAAAAAAGAAAAATAATAATATAAAAAGGAATCTGGCACCTGTTCCTCCTGAGATGGTACCATTGCCCTTGACTGGGAGTTCATAGAAGGACCTCCATTTTCTTGACCACTCTCATCCAAGTGGAGATTTCCTCACATAGAGTTGGGTGGAAAAGGAGAGAACAGGTCACAGTCAGCTGTAACAAAGTGCTCTAAGCAAAGATTAATAGCTTTCCTCCCCCCAAAAAGAGTATGTTTCCTTTCTTCATACCATTAGCACAATTTGTCAGCCTTACATCTGTTTTTTTTTGGAATATTAATAAATAGTTTAATATAATTATTATTTTCAGATATATGCTATTATGTAATAGTTCAAATGTTTTATAAATAATCCATTTATGCCTGTGTCCACATTCCTTTTTAAAATTTTATTTAAGGTCTACAAATTTCACATATACAGATTTAGGAACATAGAGATACTCCCCACCCTACACACCCTCCTGTGCAAGCTCCCATGCTTCTTCCTCATCTTTCTCCTATTCCCACTCTTAATTTTTACAAAGATCCATTTTCAGTGTGCTTTATATTCATAAGATTAACCCTACACTAAATAAATAGTTCAACAAATAGTATGAAGAATAAAGCAATGCTCAGTAGTTATTGTGGTCTTGCTGGGAGCCAGTCTATGTAGCTTCTGGTCTCTCTTGTCTTGATTTTTTTTTTTTTGATTTTTTTTTTTTTTTTTTTGACAGGCAGAGTGGACAGTGAGAGAGAGAGACAGAGAGAAAGGTCTTCCTTTGCCGTTGGTTCACCCTCCAATGGCCGCCGCTGCAGCCGGCGCACCGCGCTGATCCTGGCAGGAGCCAGGAGCCAGGTGCTTTTCCTGGTCTCCCATGGGGTGCAGGGCCCAAGCACCTGGGCCATCCTCCACTGCACTCCCTGGCCATAGCAGAGAGCTGGCCTGGAAGAGGGGCAACCGGGACAGAATCCGGCGCCCCAACCGGGACTAGAACCCGGTGTGCCGGCGCCGCAAGGTGGAGGATTAGCCTATTGAGCCACGGCGCCGGCCTCTTGTCTTGATTTTTAAGACCTTTGGACATCTGAGAGCATTGAAATCTCTATCTGTGATATCAGTTGCAAATAACTTTTCTTAGTGGGTCATTTGTCTTTTTATATATCTTCTGGAGTGCTATTTTGCCGTGAAATTTAAAAATAAAATTTGTGTAGCTTAGTTATTCATTTTCCTGTTATTATTTTGGACTTTCAATATTCCTTGCAAAAACAGTCTTCACCCTTATGTTACAATATAATTCACTAATTTTTTTTCCTAGTAAGTGTATGTTTCTTAAATTTATTTATTTATTTATTTAAGGTACAGGGAGATACAGATAAAGATAGAAATCTTCCATGTGCTGGTTCATTCCCCAAATGCCCATAGTGGTTGAGGTCGGGTGGGGATCAAAACCTGGAGCAGGGGAAATAATTCAGGTCCTCCTGTGAGTGGCAGGAATCCAATTACCTGAGCCATCTTCTGCTGCCTCCTAGGGTCTGCATTTGCAGGAAACAGGAATTAGAAGCCAGAGCCAGTCGTTCTTGTTTATTAATTTTTTAGTACTAGTTTTAAAATGAGTTTATGTAGCTCCAGACCAAAAAAAATGGAATCAAATATACTGGATTACATTGGTATCATAAATATATGCATTAACGTGAAAAGCAATGGTATTTTGGGATGCACTTTTTATTTTTACTTTTTAAGAGTTATTTTATATTTGAAAGACAGAGTTACAGAGAGAGAGAGACAGAGAGAGAGGTCTTCCATCCGCTGGTTCACTCCACAGATGACAACAACAGCCGGAGCTGCGCCAATCCAAAGTCATGAGCAAAGAGCTTCTTCCAGGTATCCCACGTGGGTGCAGGGGCCCAAGGACTTGGGCCATCTTCCATTGCCTTCCCAGGCCATAGCAGAGAGCTTGATTGGAAGAGGAGCAGCCGGGACTAGAACCGGTGCCCATAGGATGCTGGAGCTTCAGGCCAGGGCATTAACCCACTGCGCCACAGCACTGGCCTCAGGATGCACTTTTTATATTCAAACTCAAAAAAGTTTCTTAATTTAATGGAGATTGCCTTTTAATTTAGTGTTCTCTCCCTTTTGATGGTATTTTAGATTTTTCCTCATTTAGACTTCACATTTTTCATGTTAAAAATATTCTTTGATGTTTTGTTTTTGTTATTGCCTAATAAACATTTTTTCCTTGTAATACATATCACAGCTTGTTATTTTGGGGTAAAAAGAATCTATTGAATTTTGAGTTTTAACTTTTGCAACTTGATAATTTACAGATTCTCTTGTTGTCTGTGTCAGGTTTTACACTGATTGATTTTGGTTTGCAAGGTGCACTATTATTTAATCAACAAATAAAAACACATTTTCCTCTTTCCTTTTAGTTTTTATGTCTCAAATTATTGACATTGTCTGAAGGATTGATTATTCCTCCACTATAATACTAAGTAGTGGTACTGTAGTCATTCTTGCCTTCTTCCTGGTTTTAGTGGGAAAGAGAAAAATGTTTCTTTGTTAAATAAGATGCTAACGTTTGTTTGGTTTTATTTCCTGGTATAAATACCTCTTAGTCCCAGTGAATTTTTAAAATGTATTGTTTAAATCTGTTTGCTAACAATTTATATTGTGATTGACGACTTGTAATTCGAATGATTGTACTTGTTAATGAGATGTAGATGATGAGGATGCCAGCTTAGACTGGAACAGAAATATATCATTTGAATAAGAAAAAAGTAAGAGAGAACTCATAAAATTAGGCTAGGATGATCGAGATCACACTGAGGTTAATATATTCTTAAGTGGTGAAATAAGAAATCAGTGAAGACTTTTGAGCAGAAAAAATGGTATTATTAAGGTAATGCTTAATAAAGATTGGCTGTGATGTGCAAGGTGGACTGGAGGAAATCTGAGGAGAGCTACACCAACGATATGCAATAGGAATTACATGCTAAAGTTGTAAGATCTGACAGAGTGAGTGAAGACAAGATAAGAATAAAAATGTGCTAAGCATGATTTTGAAGTCTTAAGTCTGGAAGAATGATTATGTTATCAAGAATGATTATGTTCAGTGAGCAGGCTGATGTGTAAAGAAAGATGATCTTTGGAAGGTAAATAACTCACACCCCCATTCCATCATCTCAAGAATTGGCTCTGTTTGCTGGATTGGTTGCTATTGGCTCTGGTTTTCAGCTTTGTCTAAAAAACTTGTTTTTCCTATGTTAAAGAGAAATCTGAAGTTGCTAACCCCTACTGAGAGCACCAATTACTTCAGTGTTCAGTGTTCAAATATGAGTTCAGTAATCACTGGAAACGGTGACTCCAATCTCAGGAACAAGATAAAACAATACTTCCTCTGACTTGTCTCAGTATAGTGGGTTAAACAACTTGAGTCAGATCAGTGGAATGTTATTTACATTGAAGTTGGGAAATGATAAAGCTATTCAAGCCAAGAGGAAGATTGATAATGAAAACTTATCTGAAAAATGATGTACTACATACAGAGTAAAAGCCAAGGAAATCATTACACTAAACAATTCATCTACTTAGTGGTTACCCATCAGACTAAGGCAAATTATGTAAGTGAGCTAAGTCTTCGAAAAGCAATACGAGTGCTTTGGCCCAGAGATCTCAGCAGTACATGGTATCAGTTCTGCTGAAGTTCCTGCCTCTGCTTGGTAGCAATGCACAGTTGGTGCCATGCAGACATGAAGGGCTTCATTGAAACTGGATGAGAGAAAAGAAGTTGCAGAGGGAGTGTGTTCTAGACTCACACTTGTGGGGACGCCCAAGTTTTTATAAAATATACTTTTGATCTCCAATAAACACTAACAATATTGAATTTGGAGGGCATGCTCGTTAGACTGAATTGAATTCACAGTAATATAGAATAAAAAAACTTATAAAATTGTAAGATCAAGTGGCCCGACATAGGTGCATAAATTCTGAAATGCTTCAGGAAAAGTAAAATAGGATTCCCCAGTTTTTAAGGGCAATATAATATCTTTACATGGTTTTATAATATTAGCTACCCTTAAGTAAGAAGCATAATACACACACATATATACACACATATAAAATATCTATGAACAAATTACATATATATATATGGTCTTATGATATCAGCTATATGTTCAGTATATATGGTATTTTTAAAGGTTTATTTATTTATTTGAAAGACAGAGTTACAGAGAGGCAGAGACAGAGAGAAAGGTCTTCCATCTGCTGGCTCACTCTCCAGATGGCCACAATAGTTGGAGCTGGGCCATTCTGAAATGAGGGGCCAGGAGCTTCTTCTGGGTCTCCCATGCCAAGTGCAGGAGCCCAAGGACTTGGGTCATCTTCTACTGCTTTCCCAGGACATAGCAGAGAGCTGGATGGGAAGTGGAGCAGTCAGGACTTGAACTGGTACCTATATGGGATGCCACATGGCAGGTGGCAGCTTTATCCACGATGCCACACATATATATGTGTGTGTGTGTGTGCGTGTGTGTGTTTTATACATATATAAAACAGTATAAACAAATATTGTAAACATAAGAATGGAGAAAAAGCCTGGTGTTATTCTTCTGTATTTTGCAAAGAAATTCCAGTGGTCATGAAGATTTGAGTTGAGAAAACACATATCAGAAAAGGCTCAGCAAATCACTGACTTATTTTGCTTGAAATTGGAGCAAGCGCAGCGGAGTATACATGTTCACATATACATACCTCATAAGTTTCTTCTATGCCAAAATATTTAGAGAAGTGTATATTTTATCACAAGAGAAAAACTGGGGGAAAAGAGTAAGAGAAGATATACAGAGTAACTTCCTATGACTCACATAAGTTCTATCCTCTCCAAGGAAGTGAAAGACACTGTAACCAGAATACACGTAAACGTCATCTTGCACATCCATTGCTCCACTCTTCCTCCCTTGAATGAGTTCCTCCACCAATGTTCCTTAGTGTACAGAAATTTATCTTTCAGTTTCAGGAAAATCTTAAGTTCACATTTTCATAATTGAATCAGAAGGCTCAGAAGAAATTCTCCTAAACAAGACCTAACACAAAAATCTACCTTATACATGTATATCATGTATATGCATATATATTTTTATTACATATGTATTTGCTCAATTCATCATTGTGAACCATATAAGGATTTTGATGCATTTCCTTTGTTGTCAAGTTTGTTCTTGTCTAGAAGTATTTCAATAATAATATACAAACTATTTATTGGAGTTAAGCTCCAGAAAAATTAATAAAACAGTATCCTTGAACCACATTTATTGACTGCCTAAAATATGCCATATTTTTTCATAAATGAATGCACATATTTTGCTAGTAACAGGTTTTATTATTGACACTTTGTTTGCTGAAAAAAATTTTCTAGATTTTATATATATGTGTGTGTATATATATATATTTTTTTATTTGACAGGTAGAGTTATAGACAGAGAGACAAAGAAAGGTCTTCCTTCCGTTGGTTCATCCCCCCAAATGGCCGCTACGGTCTGTGCTACACTAATGCAAAGCCAGGAGCCAGGTGCTTCTTCCTGGTCTCCCATGAGGGTGTAGGGGCCCAAGCACTTGGGCGATCCTCCACTGCCTTCCCGGGGCACAGCAGAGAGCTGGACTGGAAGAGGAGCAACAGGGACAAGAATCCAGAGCCCACATGGGATACTGGCGCTTCAGGCAGAGGATTAACCAAGTAAGCCACGGCGCTGGCCCCTCCTAGATTATATATTGAGAGCACAGAGACTGTGTACACCTTTAGGGAAGAGATCATTCTTGTTTGTTCTTAATTTTACAGATGAGGAAATGAAATATTCAAGATAAGCACTCACAGTTGTGGAACAAGCTAGCTTCTATACTATCATAACTCACCCTATAATCAAATATGGAAATATTTTTCATAATGACTTTTTCATCATCAATAATGCTAAACAGCTCAAAAATAGAAAGATATTTTGAGACTCACATAACCAAGCAATACCTCTCATATCAAAGTATTATTGTAAATAATGAAATAAATTTTAAAAATTTTTTTAACTTTTATTTAATAAATATATATTTCCAAAGTACAGCTTTTGGATTACAATGGCTTTCCCCCCCCATAACTTCCCTTCCACTTGCAACCCTCCCATCTCCTGCTCCCTCTCCCATCCCATTCACATCAAGATTGATAGAAAAGAAAGATTTTCAGTAAGTCAAATTTTTAAAAAATTGCTTTCTGGGGATGATGTGTCTGAACAATTTGGCCAGGGGTGAGGGAGGTTTCTAGGAGCAGAATTATTGACTTTATAATTTTTTTAACTTTTATTTAGTAAATATAAATTTCCAAAGTACAGTTTATGGATTACAATGGCTTTCTCCCCCCATAACTTCCCTCCCACTCGCACCCCTCCCATCTCCCACTCCCTCTCCCAAATTAATGAAAGAAATTTAAAGTAAGCGGGTGGGCAGTTAATTTATTCAGTTCTTGATGCTTTATAAAATTGCTTGATTAATAAAAGCTCTAACACCTGAGTCTCTAAAGAGGTAAAATACATGAAATACCTAAGAATAGGGGTGTTTCATTAAAAAAAAAACAGTATGCATTATCTCATTCAAGGCTTATTGATAAAAATCTGAATTGGTTCTTTTCATCAGGCTTAGAGAAAAGTAGAATTCCCTTGGGAAATTTTCTCTGCTTTCCTCAAGGCTGTAGAACTTGGTTTTATATAGATTAATAATCCTAGAATTTAATCCTCAAAGAAATGTTTAATAGTCTGAGGGATTATGGGGCACTGCCAGTGATTTCTATGAAATACTGTCTTTTACTTGTTTTCAGCATAGCAAAAAAGAACCTCATATAATCATCATGTCCCTCCTCAATATAGTTTCCATCACTCTGTGAGTTTATCATGAAGAAGAATGGTGCTTTGATTAAAAAAAGGAACACCACCGCTGCTATAGTCCAACCTCACCAAGGGCAGCTCTGCACATATTTCTTTTACTCTTCTTCCCATAAATGTGATAGGAAGCAATGGTAAAATACATCAGATTATGACAATTTTGCAGGGGCTGCTATATGTCTTCAGTTCCTCATGAAACATTCATAAAATGTTTCTAACTATTGCCATGTATATGCTCTAATCTTCAGTTTTCCTTCTTTATAAAAATGTAGAAGTATGTTAATAGAGCAAAGTCTATAAGCCTGTGGTCCATCAACCCAGAGTTGTTAATTCATTAGCATGGTTCTAAGATTTAAGCAGAAAGAATAAATAAGGAATGTAATGTATTCAGTCTTTCCTTGCTATACTTTTTTATACTAACGATCACTGTTTTGGTTCAGTGTCTCATCATACCTAACTTGATGTATTGTAATGATCCTCTTCCACTTGATTTACATGCTTCCTAGGTCTTGCTTCTAGAATGCATTCTTTATATTGTCCAGACTTATCAGCTCTGCACTCAGCTCTCTCATTGCCCTGGACTCCCAAGCCTTCTGAATTGTTGGTATTTTCTGCTTTGCTCCCATTTCCAAACCCATCCATTGTGAATGTACTCATATCTCCTCTCCTACATTCAATATTCCTAGATTCCAATGTTAAATGAACTTGGTCACCTTTGTCCCATATTTTCTTTTTTATAGAAAGCTTTTATTTAATAAATATAAATTTCATGGGTACAGCTTTTGGAATATAGCAGTTCCTCCACCAATATCTGCCCTCCCACCCCAACTCCCATCCAACATCCTACTCTCTCTCTCCTCCCATTCTTCATTAAGATTCATTTTAATTATCTTTATATATAGAAGATTAGCTATATACTAAGTAAAGATTTCAACAGTTTGCACCCACACAGACACACAAAGTATAAAATACTGTTTGAGAACAAGTTTTACCATTAATTCTCATAGTACAGAGGTCCTACATGTGGAGCAAGTGTACAGTGACACCTGTTATTGATTTAACAATTGACACTCTTATTTATGACATCAGTGATCACCGAGGCTCTTGTTATGAGCAGCCAAGGCTATGGAAGACTTTTGAATCCACAAACTCTGACATTATTAGGGCCATAATCAAAGTGGAAGTTCTCTCCTCCCTTCAGAGAACGGTATCTCCTTCTTTGATGTTTCCTTCTTTCCACTGGGATCTCATTCACAGAGATTTTTCATGTAAGCCATTTTTGCCACAGTGTCTTGTGAAATACTCTCATTTCAGGCATGGAAACATATATTCTTCTGATTATGGGCTTCATGGTATTTCTTGCCCATGTCATGTGATTGTGATTTGATAAAAAACCCTTATTGATAAAAATGGATGAGTTTCCAGTAGGTTGAAGTAAATTAATGTTGCAGAAATATTCATGAGAATCTGTATTTCACAATACTTGGAATTTCTCCCATCTTTAATCGTTAGCTTTACAGTGATGCATCGTTTGATGACAGGGATGCATTCTGAGAAATCGTACAGTGCACTTCCACAAATGACGGTGGCTACATTGTCACAAGGTAATATAATGTCATGGAATCACCGTCATTTATAGGCCCTTGCTTGACCAAAATGTTGTTATGCAGTATGTGACTGTATTTCTTTCACATTATTCCATCAGAGTATTTCTGCTACATTTAGGAGCTACTATTTTATATGTTTTAATCACTTTAAATATGCAAAATTCATTTGATTATTTACAATTATTATCAGCATTTTTTCTATTTATTTATTTGACAGGTAGAGTTATAGACAGCGAGAGAGAGAGACAGCGATAAAGGTCTTCCTTCTGTTGGTTCACTTTCCAAATGGCCACCACAGCCAGCGCTGCGCTGATCTGAAGCCAGGAGCCAGGTCCTTCTTCTTGGTCTCCCATGTGGGTGCAGGGGCCCAAGCACCTGGGCCATCCTCCACTGCCCTCCCGGCCCACAGCAGATAGTTGGACTGGAAGAGGAGCAGCCGGGACTAGAACCTGGTGCCCAAATGGAATGCCAGCGCTGCAGGTAGAGAATTAACCAAATGAGCCATGGCGCGGGCCCTTATCAGCATATTTTTAACACTGGAAACCTTTTTGGGC
Organism: Oryctolagus cuniculus; assembly: GCF_051225735.1. Taxonomy (NCBI): domain Eukaryota; kingdom Metazoa; phylum Chordata; class Mammalia; order Lagomorpha; family Leporidae; genus Oryctolagus; species Oryctolagus cuniculus. Next base: position 88,269,775 of record NC_142872.1, on the reverse strand, counting down.
CAAGTGAAGTGTTCCCAAAATTGATATTGGTCTTTCTTTTAACATTATTACTAATGTAAAGGGTTTTAAATATCTTCCATGTGTTGGGCAAAAACTATGACCTCAAGAGACTGTATAAACACAGAACTAGTCATATGGGTCATTGCTTAGGACCTGTATTTGGAAATGATCCATATGTAAATAATGAGAAAATATCTTTTGTTTCTGTTGAGGAAACATGCGGATGATATAAGCCCATCAATATTATTGGCTCTGTTGTAGATTTTGAAAAGGTGCACAAAATTGAATCTGATCAGAAACTGGTTTACCCACCCCTTTTGCCACTGAATCTAATCAAAACAAACTTATGTCACAAAAGCACATTCACTCAACAATTCAATTATGTAAAACTTTTAATAGCCATTCTATACCAGAGCATACAACAAGCTAAATTCTACATAGCTCTTTATCCAAACCCTCATGACCAGACATGTTTCCTAATGCAAAAAAAAAAAAAAAAATTTTAAGAAAATAAAACAGTGTATACATCTTCTTCTGCAAAATACCCTCCAGAGGGAAAGTGAGTTGTATCCCATAATCAAACACATTAATGTGTCAGCAGTGTAAATCATAACTATTCACATAGGAATCACAAAGTTTATAAATGGCTTCACATCAAGATACACCAATATTTGCAGCCAAATGAGTTACAGAAACAATTTCTGTGTTTTTTTTTTTTCCAACATTTTAGGATTCAGAATTGCAGATAAAGGTAACAAAATATAGTCTGTCCTCATGAGCTAGTACATACTGGTAGAGCCATATTGATGTTAAAATATTGAATCTTTTTGGCCAGCACTGTGGCAGAGCAGACTGAGCTTCTATGTATGATGCTGGCATCCCATATGGGCACCAGAGTCTCGGCTGGCTGCTCCACTTCTGATCCAGCTCCCTGCTAATGCTACTAAAGCAATGGAAAATGGCCCAAGAGCTTGGGCTCCTGCACCAATATGGGATACCCAAAAGAAGCCCTGGCTCCTGGCTTAGGATTGGCCCAGCTCCGGCTGTTGGGGCCATTTGGGAAGTGAACCAGCAGATGGAAGACATCTCTCTTGCTGTCTTCTGCTCTCATTGTAACTCTACCTTTCAAATAAAAATATTTTAAAAATACTGATTATTTTCCAGTGACTAAATGATCATTGCCCTAAGCCATGCAAGGACTCTCTCACCTTTAGCCCATCCATTCTCTTGAGCCCATGGTACTTTCCCTGCTCCTTCCCTGTGACCCAGCAACTGAAAGAATGATGCCTTGTGCCACTGCTACCTTTATTAATAATTGGCAGTACCTGTGTTCAAAAGTTTAAATATCACTTGAAATCACAAGATAGGGAATTTCTTTAAATAAAGTCAGAGGATTATTACAAGATGAGGAGAGACTGAGGATGCTCACTTCCTTTTAATTTTAGCTTTTACAGATCAGGTTTCAATAAGCAGATCAAGGGAATTCTCTCTGACCCATAACCCTAAAGCTGTCCTACTCCAAGAGAGACTGCCAATCCACAGAAGTGGATTGAAAAGGGACAGAACAGTGGGAAAGGTTATTTCTATGATCTCCTGTCTTTGGCATTCATGGTTATATTCATCATATCCACCTGGATATCAGAAATTCCTTATGTTCTCTTTAATATGTTCTTCTAAACTGATGCTAATTTCCATTCAACATGGTATAATGGAGGGAGATTATAACTTGATGAAAGGTGTATTGTTGAAAACTGATTGTCCACTTTTTACAGATGGTCACTCTGGTCAAATCCTAATTTCACTGAAACCTAAATTTAATTTTCTTCTGCAAAATGATCATAATAATTCATATTTGAAAACAAGATGTTTGTGAAAATTAGATGTGATGATATATCTTCTTTATAAATACAATTATAATGCATTATCACTAGCTTTTCATACGATTGAAAACGATTCTTTAAGATTTTTTTTTTCCTGAATTTGACCAGCACTGATGTCTATAAGTGTAAATGAGATGTACCAATATGTCCCCACTATGCCAAGTTAGCCAGAGGTCAGGTCAGTGACCTAAGAATTTGCTAATTTTTTTTTTTTTTACTATTTTCTTTTTAGGGAAGCTACAAATGCATACTTTATTTTACATTGATTGAGTGATTGATTTGATCAATAAGATTACAAATATTTATCAATGCAGCATTATATTTCAAAGTGCATGTAAATTGTCAAATGGCTAAATCCAGCTAATCCTTGCATATACTAATTAGAATTTTCATTCAAAAATGCTCTCTATTCTAACTTAGTATGACATGCGGCAGTGCAAAATACTGGTTAAAACATCAGTTCCAGGGGCCGGAGCTGTGGCTCACTTGGCTAATTCTCCACCTTGCAGCACCGGCATCCCAAATGGGCACCGGGTTCTAGTCCCGGCTGCTCCTCTTCCAGTCCAGCTCTCTGCTGTGGCCCCGGGAAGGCAGTGGAGGATGGCCCAAGTCCTTGGCTCCTGAACCTGCATTGGAGACCAGGAGGAAGCACTTGGCTCCTGGCTTTGGATCAGCCGTAGTGGCCATTTGGGGGTGAACCAACAGAAGAAAGACCTTTCTCTCTGTCTCTCTCTCTCTCACTGCCTAACTCTACCTGTCAAATAAGTTAAAAAAAAAAAAAATCAGTTCCAGAATATGGCTGCCTTGGTTTATTTACTTGCTTATTATGTAAAAATGTTTTTTAAGTTTTTTTAAAGATTTTATTTATTTATTTGAAAGTCAGAGTTACACAGAGAGAGAAGGAGAAGCAGAGCGAGAGAGAGGTCTTCCATCTGCTGGTTCACTCCCCAGATGTCCTCAACTGCCGGAGCTGCGCCGATCTAAAGCCTGGAGCCAGGAGCTTCTTCCATGTCTTCCACATGGGTGCAGGGGCCCAAGGACTTGAGCCATCTTCCACTGTTTTGCCAGGCCATAACAGAGAGCTGGATCTGAAGTGGAGCAGCTGGGTCTTAAATCCGTGTCCATATGTGATGCGGGTGCTTCAGGCCAGGGCGTTAACCTGCTGTGCCACGCGCCTGCCCCTTTTAAGTTTTTTTTTTTTTTTTAATGTATTTTGAAAGTCAGAGTTAAAGAGAGAGAGAGAGAGAGAGCGAGAGCGAGAGAGAGAGAGAGAGAGAGAGAGATCTTCCAACCTCTGATTCACTTCCTAAAAGGGGACAAGGCCCCGGACTGGGTTAGGCATAACCCAGGAGCCAGGATCTTCTTCTGAGTCTCCCATGGAGGTGCAGGGACCCAAACCAAATGCTTGGGACATTCTCTGCTGCTTTTCCCAGGCACATTAGCAGGGAGTTGAATCAAAAGTGGAGTAATCAGTACACAAACTAGCACCCATATGGGGGTTGGTGTTGAAGGTGGCAGCTTTACCTTGTATGTCACAATGCTGGCCTCATAAAAGGCTTTTTTGGGATAAAATTCATGTACAATTCACCCATTTACAGTGTAGTCAATGGTTTTTAGTATGTCTCAGAGCTTTTCAACAATCAGCATATTCAAGTTCAGAACATTTTTTTCTGCCAGCTTTATTGATACCATAACATCAACAAATGTTATGTACTTAAAATGTTCAACTTGACCTTTTGATATGCAAATAGATTGTGAAATGATCATGTCTCAACTAATGAACACATCTATCACAAAGCATGATTTGTTTTTGTGTCTTCTTACAAAATTCTGAGCATACAATAAAATATTTTTGGTTATTATCATCATATTGTATATTAGAGCTCCAGAACTTAATTATCTTGGATAACTGAAACCATAAACCTTTTGATCAATATCATTCCACTCCATAGTTTCCTTTTTTTCCAGCCACTGATACTACCATTCTATGTCTGCTTCTATGAGTTTCATTATGCTGGATTCCCTCTATTTGTAAGAGCTTAAAGTTTTCCACTTCACATGTTCTGCTCCTTTCATTTAGTGTGTTCTTCACATCCATCCATCTTCTCACTTTCCTTTTGAAGTTTGAATAATACCTCATTGTCTCTATATATGTATGTATCTGTCTACATATGTATGTAGCTATCACTCAAATTTTTCATTCTCTCATCCATCGAAGGACATTTACATCATTTTCATCTTGGCTATTATAAATAATGTTTCAATGAATCTGGGAGTGCAGATAAATCTTCAATATTCTGTTTTCAATTCCTTTAGAAATACACTCAGTTCGAGGATTTCTAGATTACATGGTAGGTCTAGTTTTAACTTTTGATTAACCTCCATACTGTTTTCCATAATGGCTGTGTAGACTTATATTCTTACTAATAGTGTGTGTTTGCTTCTCTCCACATCATTGCCAACACTTGTTATCTTTGATCATCTTGATAATAGCCATCCTACTTTGTGTAAGGCAATATTTCATTGTGGTTTTCACTTACATTTACATAAGGATTGCCGGTGCTGAGCGCCTTTTCATATGCCTGCTGATCATCAAAAGTGCTTTTTTGATAAGTGTTTGTTTAGAGCTTTTGTACATTTTTAAATTGGGTTGTCTGGTTTTCTGCTGTAGAGTTGTATGTGTTCCTTATACATTTTGAATATTTACTCCTTATCAGATATTTAGTTTGGAAATATTTTTCCCATTTCATAGTTTTTTTTTTATTTTGTTGATTGCTTCTTTTATTGTGCAGAAAAGTTTTAGTTTGGCAGAATCCCACTTCTCTATTCTTGCTCTTGTTGCTTGTGCTTTTAGTGTTAAATACAGAAAATTTCTACCCAGACTGACAACACAGTGAATTCTTATTATCTTTCTTCTAGAAGTTAAACAGTTTCAAGTTTTACATTAGAGTCTTTAATCCATTTTAAGCCTTTTTTTTTTAAAGTATTGGGCAAGACAATAACCTAATTTCATTCTTCTGTATGTGCATATTCACTTGTGCCAATTCTACTTATTGAAGTGTTCTTTCTCTTTTGTGTGTTCTTAATGATTATAAATGCATGAATTTGTTTCTGTTACTCTGTTCCACTTGTCTATGTGTCTTTTTGTGCCAATATCATGCTGTTCAGATTACAATAGCTGTGCAGTGGAATTTTAGATCAGATAGTATGATACTTCCAGCTTTGTTCAGGGAGATTTAGCTTGTGGCTTCCTTTCATAGTCTTTGTGTTTGAAATCAGTATAATGCCGGCCATATAAAATGAATGGGGGAGAGGGGCAAATATTTAGTCTAGTGGTCAAGACACTATGTGGAGTGCCCACATTCCATATCAAAATGCCTAGTTTCAAGTTTTGTTTCTACTCCCAATTCCACCTTTTTGCCCTTTTTACCCTGGGAAGCTGCATGTGATGTTTCAAATAGCAGTCTCTCCCATGCATGTAGGAGTCACAGATTGAATTTCTGGCTTCTATAAATTGTTGCAGGCATTTGGAGAGTGAACCGGTAAATAATATCTCTCTTTCTTTCAAATAAATAAATAAATATTTTTTAAAATGGAGTTTCGGGAGTGTTCCTTCTACTTTTTAGATGAATTTAAAAGGGATTGGTGTTAGTTCTTCTTGGAATCTACATGTGAAGCCATCTGCTCCTGGGCTTTTGCTTGTTGGAAGGTTTTTCATAATGGATTCAATTCCTCCATTTATTGTTAGTCTACTCAGGTTTTCTATCTTCTTGATTCAGTGTTCGTAGGTTGTTTCTAGGCATTCATCCATTTCTTCTAGGTTATTCAATTTGTTGATGTATAATTGTTCATAACAGATCATTATAATCATTTGTATATTTGTCATTTATTGTACTCTATGCTCTATTTTTTATTTTATTTGTCTGAATCTTCTTTTTTCTTAGTCTAGCTAAAGGTTTTTCCATTTTAGTTATCTTTTCAAAATCAAACTTTTTGTTGCATTTTTTAATTTGTTTTTATAGTCTGTTTTTCTTGCGCTGATATTTATTATGTGAATCTTTTTGCTTCCTTTATGGTTTGCTTGTTCCCTTTCTGGTTCCTTGTGTTTGAAAGTGAGATGTTCAACAGACATCTTTCTTTATTAATAGTGCTATTTAGTGCTATGAAACCTTGGTAATGCTTTTACTGTTTTCCCATGAATTTTGGTAACTTATTTCTTTAATTTCTGCTTCTCTCACAGTATTTTTTTTCAAACAGGCAGAATTAGATAGTGAGAGAGAGAGAGAGAGACAGAGAGAAAGGTCTTCCTTCCATTGGTTCACCCCCCAAATGGCCACTATGGCCGGTGCGCTGTGCTGATCCAAAGCCAGGAGCCACGTGCTTCCTCTTGGTCTCCCATGCAGCTACAGGGCCCAAGCACTTGGGCCATCCTCCACTGCACTCCTGGGCCACAGCTGAGAGCTGGACTGGAAGAGGAGCAACTGGGACAGAACCAGTGCTCCTACCGGGACTAGAACCCGGGGTGCCAGCGCCACAGGCGGAGGATTAACCTAGTGAGCTGTGGCGCTGGCCTCTCTCACAGTATTTTTAAAATGTTGTACTGATTTCTGTTTTCACCCAATAAATGTTAAAGAAAGTGTTGCTTAGAGTCTACTATTGTTTGTTTTCCCTGTTTTCTTTTTTTTTTTTTTAATTTCTAGTTTCATTCTATTGTGATCTGGTAAAATATTTTTAATGATTTAAATCTCCTCAACTTTTGTCAAGGCTAGCTTCTTTGACCTGACACCTGATCTATTCTGGAGAAGGTTCGACCAGAGCTTAAGAAAAATCTGCATTCTGCTGCTTTAGGAGAAAAGTTCTGTCTAGGTCTGCTAGATCTGTTTAATCTATAATGTTGTTCAATTCAGTTGTTTCATTATTGATTTGGCTGCCTGAATGTTCTATTATTGAACATGAGGTATTCATGGTTTTTCCTTTGTAGTTATCATGAGGCATATATCATCTTTCTTGTAGTTACAGTCCTCTATTTTAATTGGTAATAGCTTCAGTTAAATTGTATACAAAAAATACATTTTACCCCTTACAAATTTCATCATGTTTCTTCACCTATGTCACAGCTTGCTGACAATGAGTATTCACTTTTATCTCCTGCTTTCTAATGCCTGTTTCTAACAGACCATAACAAATATTGTTACAGACATGATAATTAAATGGTAATCAAGAGGGGCTGGAGCTGTGGCATAGCAGGTAAAGCAGTCTCCTGCAGAGCCAGCATCCCATATAGGAGCTGGTTCAAGTCTCAGCTGCTCCACTTCTGATCCAGCTCTCTGTTATGGCCTGTGAAAGCAGTGGAAGATGGCTCAAGTCATTGGGCTCCTGCACCCATGTGGGAGACCAGGAAAAAGCCTCTGGCTCCTAGCTTCACATTGGCCCAGCTTTGGCCATTGCGGCTACTTCGGAGTGAACCAGTGGATGGAAGACCTCATTCTCTCTGTCTACTTCTGCCCATGTAACCCTGCCTTTCAAATACATAAATAAATCTTTAAAAAGTTGGCAAGCAAGAACCATATCAATTGATGGAGTAAACATTGTGATTTTAATTATAAATATGTTTTTTAAAAAGTCAAGTTTACAGTCAGGGGTCAAGGAATGCAGAGCGTCTAGAAGGCAGAAGAAGCGAGGAACAGGTTCTCCGCTTGAGCTTCGTTGAGGAACAACTCCTGATGACACATTGACTGTAGCCCATTCAAACTGATTTCCAGCTTCAGACTTGAGCAACTACATGACCATAAGTATATGTTGTTTTAAGCCATTAAGTTTGTGGGAATGTTTTACAGCAAGAACACAAAGCTAACACATATTTTGGTATAGTAAATGGTGTGCTGCTGTAGCAAATACCTAAATTACCATGAAGAGACTGTTGCTAGGAATATTGACAAAAAAGTACCGTTGTTTAGGACTCAGAAGAAATTAAATTATGGTTTGGAAAGCCTATATCATTTATAAAATGATAGGTAATGTTTAAAAATGTTGTTAAAAATACAACGAGGGGTGGTCACTTAGTTCATGGGTAAACCACCTCTTAGGACAGCCTTTTATCAGAATGCCTGTGTTCAGTTCCTGACTCCACTCCCAATTCCAGCTTCCTGGTAATGTGCATCCAGAAGGCTGCAGGTGATGGCTCAAGTGACTAGGTCTCTGCCACCCAACGTAGGAGATCTAGACTGAATTCCAGGTTCATTGCTGTGGCCCAGCCCAGCCCCGACTGTTGTGGGTAATTGGATAGTAAACCAGAAGGCTGATGATTCTCTCTCTGTCTTTCAGATAATTTTTTTTAATATCATGAGAAGGCAAGTACCTTCTAATAATATAACATTTTTACCCCCTCCTATCCTTTGTGTCAATCCTGGAAGTTTTTGTAACTTATAAACAAACATAAGATTATATATATTTATAGATAATTGAAAACATTATTGTTATACTATTTTTAAGGATTTATTTATTTGCTCAAAGTACTTAAGGGGAGAGGAGAGAACAAAGAGAGCGAGTGAGAAACATCTTCCATCCTCTGGTTCTGCTTTACTCTCAAAATAGCCACAGCAACCGGGGCTAGGCCAGGTCAAGGTCAGGAGCCAGGAACTCCACTTGTGTCTCCCAGGAAGCTGGCAGAGATTCAAGTCCTTGAGCCATCATCGGCTGTTTCCCAGTTGCATTAGGAAACTGAATTGGAAATGGAGTAGCCTGGTCTCAAACCTGTACTCCTCTATGGTATATGAGAGTCTCAAGTGACAGCTTGACCCATTGCACCACAGCACTGCTCCCGCTTTATTATTTCAAACAAATTTTATGTGCAAGATCAATTAAAAATAAAAAAAGAAATTTTTTATTTTACTTCATTTATTTCTTCTCTGTTGTTCTTTCAGTAACTCTCCTTATCTCTAAAGATTTTTTTTTCACCTTTTTTGGCAAGGCAGGTAATTGGCAACAAATTTTCTTAATTTTTGTTTTTCTGAGAAAGTCCTTATTTATCTTTCACTTTTCAAGAACGATTTTGCAGCATACAGAATTCCAGGTTAATAACTTTTTCTTTCAATATTTCATCTACTCCATTCTTTTCTGAGACGTCAGATATTTTGATCATCTGTAGATTAGGTATTTTTACCCTTTGCCTTCTCTAAAGATTTTTTCCGTATCTTTAGTTACTACAATTTGAGTATAATACGCATATGTGTAACTTTTTTTCAGGAGGGGAACATGTTCATGCTGATTGGCTTTTTTTTTGTTGTTGTTGTTTCCAGGACTTGTAGTTCGGTGTTTGACATTAATTTAGGAAAACTCAGTAATTATTGTTTTATTATTTCTTGAATTTCATTCTATTTTTTTTTCTCCACCTGGTATTACTATTACAAGTATGTTACACATTTTATTGATTTTTCTACAGTTCTTGGATATCCTGTACCAATTTTTTTTCAGTTTTTATTTACTTTATTTTCATTTTAAGTGTTTCTATTGACACATCCTTAAGTTATTTCCTCAGCCATGTCAAGTCTACTAAGATGCCCATAAAGTCATTCTAAAATTCTGTTAAACTGCTTTTGAATATTCAGCATTTAAAATTTTTTTTTATATTTTCCACTTCTTGCTTTATACTCCCCCTCTATTCTTGTGTTTCATTTATTTTCCACTGGACTCACTGGCATAATAATCATAGTTGTTTTGAATTCATTGTCAGACAATAGCAACATTCTTTCCACATCTGAGTCTAGTTCTGAAGTTTGCTTGCCTCCTTAAATTATTATTATTATTTTTTGCTTATTACCATGTCTTACAATTTTCTGTCATTGTTGAAAGGCAGACATGATGTACTCCAGCAGTTGTGGCCATCTGGGGAGTGAACCAGCAGGTGGAAGATCTCTCTCTCTTTCTCTCTCTCTCTCTTTCTCTTTCTCTCTCCCCTCTCTCTGGCTCTCTTTCGCTCTCTGTGTAACTCTGACTTTAAAGTAAATAAATAAATCTTAAAAAAAAGAAATTGTGGTAAATATGTCTTTGGTAATATAGTGACTAGGTGTAGGTGAGAGAAAAAGTTCTAGGGTCCTTTGATTAAGTCTCCATCTTTCAGGGAAACTTAAACTTCACCTTGGGCCTTCTCAGGGTCTTCACATTCCCTTACAGGGAGGCTAGAGAAGTATAGATTTGAGTATTTCCCTTCCATTAGATTGGTTATATTCTGACAAAAGTCCCAGAAGATTAAATTTGGTCAGAATATGTTAGTAGGTAGAACAGAATGCTCTGGTATGTTTCAGAGTGGTAGCTTCCCCTTCCCCTGCTGGGTGCTTGAAGGGATTTTCTCCACTATGAAAATCTGACCCTGTTCATGATAGTAAAACTCACAAAAGTGTGTGTAATGGGTGACAAACTAGTGGGTCTCCTGGAGTTCTGAACTCTCAGACTGGTCTACTGGAACCTCCATCCATCTTCCAATTAAAATTCAGGTTTTTGCTACCTTGACATTGGTTTCCCATGGTGGTTACTCTTTGTGTTTCAGTAAATTGTGATTCTTGTATCCATCCGTCTGTCTCTTTCTCCAATTGTTCAGACAGCACTTTGACCTGAGGCATCACTTCTCTGCTGAGTCCAAAACAGGTGTTGATTTTACTATTTGTTTAGTTTTCTACTTATTGTTGGAATGGAGTGGCAATGTCTAAGTTCCTTATATGCTGTACCAGAAGATGATAGTCTCTCAAATTATCTTTTAAAGCAGCATAGCTTGGATGTGAAAGAATGCATCAAAGATGAAGGATTAAAATGATCTATTTAATTAGTGCTAGAGACTGGAACTGTAGAGAGTGAGCCAATAGAGAGGGGCATGGTTGCAAGTTGAGAAAAGAGGGAGAATCAGATGGAGAACAGACAGGAGACAGTGTGGATGAGGACCTAGCCTTAAACTCCAGAAGAGTGAAAACCTCCTCCTTGGAGCTTGGTGTCTTTCTCTATAACTCATCTGAAAAGATGTTTATATTTGGCAATACTGTGTAACTCTCATTTTGGGTGGATAACTGAACTGGAAAAATAAAATATTCCTGTGGATTCTTGAGAAGTGTAAATAATAGGTGATGTTGAGAGAACAGTTAAGGCAAAGATATCTCTGCTAAATCATACCATATATAAGCTTTCTTGATTCGTTTTCATCTTTCTTTCTGTCACATCTGAATATTTTCTAAACCTTCTCTCCCTTTGAACTATGTGTTCATTTATCTCTACATTTCTCTTCACCACTCTCTCTATAACTTTCATTATAATGACTCCACCCACACCCAGGGGAGGAAATGTTGGTTGAAAATATTGGCAAACATTTATTGAGTGCATGCATTGTGTTAGATGGGCCTCACATTCCTTCCAATACTAATTGAGTTTGGGATCTTTCTGTAATACATTCTTGATTCCACCAAAGGGTTTCAGCCTGGATCTTGACCTATGTAAATGATAGGCAGAAGACAAACATTTTTAATATTAGCATAATAAGGAATTCCAAGAGGGCTGAAAAAGGAAAGGATTTACTGGTTTAGGTAAGGTCGTGGGAGGCAGATAGCAGGAAAAAAAGTAGAGAAAGTGCACTGCCAGAGAAGAGTTGGAGAGAAATCTGCAGTGGAAATTCTACAGAGAGAAGAGAGATGCCATGGGTCATGTGTGGATGTGCAGCAAGGAGCATGTATAGCACAAGATCTCTGCAGCTGAGAGCAGGAGGATGTGCCAGCTTTAGAGTGAGGTGACAGCAGATTGCAGCAGCCCTTGCAACTGGTGAGATGGCCAGAGCGTTGCAGACCACACTGTCTTTGGGTCTGTCTTAGAGCCCTAACAAGGGGCAGGGTACCCACCCAACCCAGCAGCCCTAACAAGGGGCAGGGTACCCACCCAACCCAGCAAAAAAAAAGGGCATGTGTCTTTATTCCCACCTACCACAAGGGTGTCTGACAATCAGAAGAAAGACCATTTTGGAACCAGTTGATGAAACTCCTGAAAAGGAATTCAAAAGATTGATCATAGAATTACTCAGAATCAATGAGAAGCAAATCCATGAGTTCAAGAAATCGATACATGGCATGGAGAAAAGTATTTTCCTAAGCTTTGAAGAGATATTAAACTTACACATTTAACTACTAACATTGCTTTTGCTGATTTCATAAGTTTTGATATGCTGTATTTGTATGTGTTTCTTTTGTTTCTAGAAATTTTAATATTTCCTTTTTGATTTCTTCTATGATACACTGCTCATTCAGTAGCATGTTGTTCAATCTCCATGTGTTTTCATAGTGTCTAGAGCTTCTCTAATTGTTAATTTCCAGCTTCATGCCATTGTATTCAGGAAAGATGCATGATATGACTTCAATTTTTTAAATTTGCTGAGACTTGCTTGACAGCTTAGCATATGGTCTATGCTAGAGAAAGCTCCATACACCATTGGAAAGAATTTATATTCTGCAACTGTGGGATGAAATGTTATGTAGATATCAGTTAGGTCTATTTGGTCCCTAGTGTAAATTAGCTCTGTTGTGTCTTTGTGCTGTGTTCTTTCTAGTTTACCTTTTCATTGATTAAATTAGAGTGTTGCAGTTATTGTAACTATTTTACTACTGTATTGCAGTCAGTCTATGTCTCCCTTTAGATACATTAGCATTTTAAAAAAGATTTTATTTATTTATTTGAGAGGTAGATTTACAAACAGTGAGAGGGAGAGATAGAGAGAAAGGTCGTCATTCTGTTGGTTCACTCTCCAGATGGTCTCAATGGCTGAATCTGTGTTGATCCGAAGCCAGAAGCCAGGTGCTTCTTCCCGGTCTCCTATGAGGGTGCAGGGGCCCAAGCATTGGGCCATCTTTACTGCTTTCCCAGGCCGCAGCAGAGAGCTGGATTGGAAGAAAAGCAACTGGGACTAGAACCATTGCCCATATGGGATGCCGGCTCCACAGGTGGAGGATTAACCTATTGTGCCATGGCGCTGGCCCCAGAATTTATTTTAAAAAACCAGGAAACCTGGCATTGGGTGCATATACATTTATTATAGTCACATCTTCTTGTTGAATTGATTCCTTAACCATTATGTAATGCCCCTCTTTGTCTCTTTTAACAGTTTTTTTTTAAAGTTTACTTTTTTTGCTATTAGGGTGACTATACTTGCTCACTTTTCCATTCTGATGCAATGGAATATCTTTTTCCATCCTTTAAATTTCAGTCTGCATTTATACTTGTTGGTGAGGTGTGCTTCATGTAACCAGCAAGTAGATGGGTCTTGTTTTTTAAATCCATTCAACCAGTCTATATCTTTTAATTTTAGAATTTAGACCATTTACATTAAAGGTCATTATTGATAAGTAACAACTTGATCTTATTATTTTTCCATAATATTTCTATTGTTTGCTTTGGATTTTCTTTGTTCTGCTAATGGGAGATTTTCTGTCTTCACATTCTTTCATGATGACTATCTTTCTGTGTTTCTATGTGTAGCATATCCTTAAGGATCATTTGTAAGACTGGATAAGTGGTAACAAATTCTTTAAATATTTATTATGGAAGGCAATTATTTTATCTTCATTCATAAATGAGAGCTTTGCAGGGTACAGTATTATGGATTGACAATTTTTTCTATTAAGGCTTGAAGTGTTGGGACTGATGCTGTGGAAAAGTGGGTAAAGCCACTCTCTGCAGTGCCAGCATCCCATATGGGTCCCGGTTCAAGATCAGCCTGATCCACTGCCAATTGAGCTCCCTGCTAATGTACCTGGGAAAGTGGTGAAAGATGACCTAAGTCCTTGGGTCCCTGAACTCACTCGAGTGATGCAGAGGGAGCTCTTGGCTCATAGCTTCGGATCAGTACAGCTCTGGCCATTGCAGCCATTTAGGGAGTGAAACAGCAGAGATTTCTCTCTCTGCCTCTGCTCCTCCCTCTCCCTCTCTGTAACTTTGCCTTTCAAATAAGTAAGTAAATAAAATACCTGGACTATGTATCTGCATTCTTTTGTAGACTGTGGGGTTTCTGAGGATAAAAAGAAGGTATTCCTATTTTGCTGTTGAAAGAATTCAGCTTTAAAAATGTTAAATAATGTATCCAAAGTTACACAGCTATTAAGAGTTTGGACCCATTACAAATAAAGTCTAATAGCTTATTTTTAATGTTTGTTTTTCACTATGACATACTTCCAGTTAATTCTATAATCATAAGATTATACCTCCACTAAGTAAAGAATACAAAAGTATGCAAAAAGTAAGGAGAAAAAAATACTGTTCCACAATGGAGACAAAGTCAGTAACAATAATTCTCAGAATGTCAATTTCACTAATGTAAGTTACATTTTTTCTTTTGTACTCTATTTGTTACCACACAAAAAGGAAAACATATGGTATTTCTCTTTTTGGGACTGGTTTATTTCACTAATTATAATAGTTTCCAGTTATTTGTTAACTCCAACCTTCTTCCATCCCTAGAGTATCTGACTGTTCAGGTAAACTCTTGATGGTTTACCATCAGAACCCATTGGATGCCAAGGTCAAATAGTAGGAAAGGTGCATTTAAAGGACAACCAAAAAAAAAAAAAGACTTTCATATAAAGATAAAAACTCCTGGTGAGAGAGTCTCTGTACATGAAGACTGCTGCAGCTCAGAAGGCACCAGCAGGCCCAGGAAGCTTGGTTCTACCTATCCTCAACAGCTGCTGAGTTGTAGCGCATTTGCTATGTCTCTGTGAAATGCTTGCCATGTACATAACCCATCACCCAGACTACTTGGTCACAATTTGTCTGATTCCTTTCTTGGTTCATCTTTTGCTTTCTGTTTTGGACCTAGTGTTTATATTGCTGACAAAGGTTCTTCAGGCTTTACCAAGCCCATTTGAGGACAGTCACCAGCTTACTGCAGCACATGATTGAAAATCACTTACACCATCCCTAAGAAGTAATATTTTCAGTTTATTTCACATAGACAGCACTTTGTCAAATTCAGAGTAGGTGTCTGTTTCCATAGCAAAGGTATTTTATTCCAGTTACATAAAATTGAACTCTAAATCCATGTGCCATTGGTACTTTAGTATGGATATAAGGAGAGATTTCCTAAAAGCCTATGGGTTATTAAGCAATGAAACATGCTACTGAAGTAAAGTGAAGAACCCTCTTTCTGAAAAGGTCTTTTAAGAGGGGAATCAATGAATGTTACCTGGTATGGACTAGATGTGCCAAATGGAGGCAGGACTTCTTGAGATCCTTTCCAAGACTATCATTCAGTGATTCTAACTTTAAAATTAATAATACATGTTGAAAAAACTGTATCATCAGTATGTGAAGAAGCAAACATAATATCCCAGAGGCAACAATACACATCTGTGTACACATCTGTAGTCTACTGAACCTATGCTACTCTATTGGAAGATACTTACTACATTTCATTAATTATAAAAGTTGTAATGATACCATAACCTTTCAGAGAGAGACATATTTTTTAATGCTGCCTTTAACAATCATGCACTGAGCATGGGAATAGTCTTTGAAAAATACTCATATTCATTTATTGTTCATATTTGGTATATAAGAGAAGGGTTAGAAACCTTCTAAAATAAAGTCCTTGCGTTCATAATACAAAGGAATATGAAGAAATAAATGGCTGTCAAAAGTAGACTACACTACTTTTAAAGGGCATTTTAACCATTTAGTTTTCTATTGTCAGGTTATTCTGGTGTTCTTTTGGTGCAGTTCTTCTCTTGGTGCAATTCTGCTCCAAAACCTGGAGCTATGTTGAGCAATGTTGTTTTACTTGCTTGCTTAGCATCCAAAAGGTTATTTAACCAAATGAAAGAAAAAATAATGTATTAATTTTCAAAATGAAATTTAAAAAGTCAGAAATGAGTATTGTGGCTCATTGGGTTAAGGCACAATTTGGGATGTCTACATCCCATATTGAAGTTCTAGGGACTGAGTCTCAACACTTCTGCTTCTGTTTCAGCTTCCTGCTAATGTGCCTGGGAGGCAGGAGATGATGGCTCAAATATTTGGGTTCCTGCCATACACATGGAAGACCCACATGACATTCTGGGTTCCTGGCTTGAACCTGGCTCAGTCCCAGTCCTTGCTGTTCAGGATGCTTAGGGAGTGAATCAATGAATTGATTATCTCTCCTCTCTCTATCTCTTCCTCCCTTCCCTCCTCCCTCCCTCCCTCCCTCTCTCTCTGTCGTTCTCCTTCTCTGTCATTCTGCTTTTCAAATAAATAAATAAATTTTAAATAGTAGAATCAATTGGAAGATTTTATTTTTTTGCATTTCTTAATCATGATAATCATAATTGGAGGAGGTAGAAAGACACTCATGTGGACAGACCTCAAAAGATTTCTGGGTATTTTCAGTCTTTGGTAGTTAATGTGACACTGGATAACACTTAAAATTTTGTTTTAGCACAGTTGACTTTTTTTTTCTAGTGAACAGGTATATCTCTATTGCTAATTTTCCCTTGAGTTTGATAGGATTCATGCTCTGATTACTCATTAAGAATTAATTTTTGAGCACCAAATATGTCATCTTCGGTGCTTCTTGCTGGCATTTTGGTTTTCCAAAAGACTCACAAATTTCACAAGGCAGATACTTGTCTGTATTTTGACAAAATAAAGGTGTGGCTTTTGTCTATCGGAGTGTAATATAATTTAATACACAGTGAACCTAGTTATTCTTTGGGGGATTTGTTCCAGACTCCCCTGCAGAAAGCAAATTCCAAGGATGCACCTGTCTCTTAGATACAATGATGTAGCAATTACATACAACCTACACAGTTCTCCTGCATATTTAAAAATCATGCTTATTTTACTTGTAATGCCTAATAAAATGTCAATGTTATGTAAATGCTTGTCAATACTGTATTTGCTTAGGGAATAATGAGAAGAAAAAAAATCTGTACTTGCTTAGTTCAAATACACTTTTTTTTTTCTGAATATTTTTTTCCCAGAAACATTTTATGTAAGGTATACAAAATTCTTGCATTTCATAAATACAAATTCAGGAACACTGTGATTCTGCCTGCCCTATCTGCCCTCCCACACACATTCTCACCCTTCCTCCTCCTCCTGCTGCTATTCCCATTATTATTTTTTCACTAAGATCTGTTTTCAATTAACTTTATACATATAAGATTAATCCTACACTAAGTAAAGAGTTCAGCAAATAGTATTAAAAAAGAAACAGTTCCTTAACAGTCAAAACAAGGGCTCTTCTTCAGTCATACCTTGATTGAATCCACAGAAGCAGAACAAATTTATATGAAGGGCTGGCTCTATTAGATATCTACAGAATTTTAGACAATGTGTAGTAGTCAGGTGAAATACTGTCAGGTTTAACTAAACTATATACAGACTGAAAAAGTTAAATGAAGAAAATTCTGGTATTTGATCTCCTATCTTGCTAAAGGCAGGAAGTAGGCTGACCTGACACGTTTTAGAGCCTAAAGAAGGATGGTTCAGTTCCATGAAGTGTGGATGAAAATACATGTTAGAATATTTTCAGGAATCTGGAGAGAGCTCTTATCAAGGAAATGGCAACACAAGGCTAGCAGGATTCAGAGTTTCTATGAAAAGCATCCGATTTCCCCACAGTTTGGAGGATAGTATCTACTGTGGTTTCCCTAACTCTATCTGACATGTGTGTTGGGTACACAAGGGGTGAACCTTGTTCCTTTAGTACCTAAGTCTTTACACTGAGAAGAAATGCACTCAACAAACCCATGATGAGGGGACTCATTCAAACCTCATTCCATTTTCTATAATAGGATTCAAGGCTTCAAGATGATAGCAGAGTAGGATGAGACTGGGCATCCTACAGGTGAATACATTTGCATGTGGGAGACATGTAAGTTGTTTGAGGCTGTAAGACAGACAATTGCAGAGGAACAATGTCTGAAAATTCTCTCACATTTCTCCCATTGAGAAGTTGGATCTATTTCCTTTCCCACTCAATCCACATGGGACTGCATTTGCTTTGAGTATATGGTATGATGGGATAGAATAATACTATGCTGATTCTAGGGTTAGATTTTAAGAAGACTGGACTTTTTGGCTTAATCTCTTAAATCTCAGAGCTAATATTTAAAAAAAATTTTTGATTTCCCAGGTGGAGCTAACACATGAAAAAACCCAAGGCAAATGGTAAAGGTATGAGGCTCAGCTGAGATCAGCCTTCCAGGCTTCCCCCTCCAAGTTCAAGCATTGGAGTGAAGCTGTTTGGACCTTCCAGAGCAGTCCAACTGAATAACCCTGAGCAATGCCAGTCAATGTCAAATAGAGAAAGCTGCCCAGCCGAGCCTGCCTCAAATCTAATCAACAAAATCATGAGATGCAATAAAATGCTGTTTGTTTCAAGCCACTATATTTTTGAGATAATTAGTTTTGCATCATGAGATAATTGGCATGGTCCCATAAGAAACTGAATTAGGAAAAACTGAGTGGAATGTGTTTATGTCAGGGGAAGCAATGAGTGAAAATAAGGTAGAGGATTTGCAGATTGGGAATAAGACTAAATATATAGGGACAGATCACAATGACCTCAAGCAAATAAGAATATTTATGGGTTTATAATCCACACAAACAAGTAATTAAAAACTGTTAGCTCTCTGGCTGACTACACGAGTAATCAATATTATCACATATTAGTTATGAGTGTATTTAATACTGTAAAAACTTAGAAGTGGCCATGATTCTATATGAATTTGGGCAGTGGATTTGGTGGGTCTGTCATTGTTTAGATCCTAAAGAGCAATTTGTCTTTTCTCTGAGATTTGGACTTCCCTCAAATGCTTTCTGACATTTAATAAAATTTCTTAATTAACTGCATCCATTCATTTAGCAAGATTTATTGTATCATCTGTCTATATTCATTCAATGCAGCATTCTATTGAAAATGCAGAGGGGCCGGCGCCGGGGCTCACTAGGCTAATCCTCCGCCTTGCGGTGCCAGCACACCGGGTTCTAGTCCCGGTTGGGGCGCTGGATTCTGTCCCGGTTGCCCCTCTTCCAGGCCAGCTCTCTGCTGTGACCAGGGAGTGCAGTGGAGGATGGCCCAAGTACTTGGGCCCTGCACCCCATGGGAGACCAGGAGAAGCACCTGGCTCCTGCCATCGGATCAGCGTGGTGGCCATTGGAGGGTGAACCAACGGCAAAGGAAGACCTTTCTCTCTGTCTCTCTCTCTCACTGTCCACTCTGCCTGTCCGAAAAAAAAAAAAAAAGAAAAAGAAAAAGAAAAAAAGAAAATGCAGAGATGATATCCTTGTATTCAAGGCAATAATAGTAAGATATAAAGGATCAGACAAAGGCTGATACAATTTTAGTGTGGAAAAGAAACTAATGATTTCTAACACTTGAAGAATGTTGACTGTCGGTTTTTGGAACCTAGTCAAGGAGGTTTATACTTTGAAAAAGTCAGAAATCAGTCCTGAATAGACCTGAGTATCAGACAAAACAAAGAGATGGAATACGGATGTAGTTACTGTAAACATTTTACCAAGGACTCTGTGGGATTTACAACACTGATTATGTCCTTAGCCTCAGCTACTGCTCCAAGCTTTTAGATCCAGGAAGATGCCAGAATCTGCATTTAGAAAGAACTGCAAGCGACTGCCATATCACCTCAGCACAGAAAATGAGAAGAAATCTGACATTAGAATCAGTAACATCAAGTGAAGTGCCTACAAATTCATGAAGATGTCCTTGCCCAAAGTTACAATAAAAGTCCTGTTGGATTAGTAGAATACTGACTAGGAAGTTGTACAAAGTTGTAGATAATTTGTCTATGATTTCATCAAATACATTGCTGACAATAGCCCAGAACCAGTGTTCCACTCATTTTCATTTCTGCTCTCTTGAATTAATCCAATTATTCTTTAAAAACTTGATCATAAACTGCATCACTCATTTTAGGCAAAGTATCAATTCATTTGCCTCTCCACCTTTCCCACCTCCAGTCATTTCAAGTTGTTCAATAACGTACAGACTTTTAAAAAGAAAATTTAATTAGACTTTGTTTGAGTGAGACTCCCTACTCAATGTCCACTTTCCTTTTCCTAAATTTTCTTGTAGCTTCAGTTGGTCATCTCGAAGCATTTTATCCAAGGAGACAAAAGAAACTCTGTTCACTAGACCAGGCATTTGGCCTAGTATTTAAGATGCCTGTTAATACGTCCAAATCCTATATCAGAATGTCTGAGTTCAATACTCAGCTTTGACCCTGACTCCAGATTTCTGCTAGCATGTATCCTGGGAGGCGGCAGGTGATGGTTCAAGTGACAGGGTTACTGCCACCCATGTGGGAGATCTGGATGGAATTCCTGGCTCCCAGCTTTTTCCCAGTGAAAGGCTATGGATTTTTTGGGGAATGAACCATTGGATAGGCATATTCTCTCTCTTTTGGTCTCTCTGTCTCTCAAATAAAAGAATAAAATGTTTAAAAACCTACTCATATTATTTAGGAAAAATAGTTTGTTTACTTAAAAAAGAGGCTTCTTAAGCTGCATCATTCCTACTGTTTCTGCCTGGATTATAAATGTGATGACTAAAGTTGAAGCACCCGTCTTACAACAATGATGCAATAAGTATGAAAAGGAAAAGCCATTATTCTAAGAATGACATAAAGAAAAAAAAAAGATCATTGAAAGCATTAGCCATGAGATCTCTGAAGGTCATAATGAATATTCTCATTGTCTGTTACACAGGTTTTCTGGTACATATAGCAGAATGAAGTGCTAACTGACATAGTTACTACATTTTTAAATATACAATGCAATTGAATTTAAGTTATCTCATTAGTTAATATACCACTAAGAGAATAAGATGGGGTAGGCATTAGAGCACAATCAGTTGAGTTGTCACTTCTGATGCCTGCATCCCACATCAGAAAGCCTTATTTGCATCTTAACTAATCTGCTTCCAATCCATTGTCTACTAATGCACCTGGAAGGCAATAATTATGGCCCAGGTACTTGGGTTCCTGCCACTCCCATGGATACGACAGTGGAGATCCTAGCTTCAGCCTGGTCCAGCTGTAGGCATTGTAAGTTTTGAGGAGTGAACCAGCAAATGGAAGATTCTCTCTCTCTTTCTACTTCCCTCCCCCCCCTCCCTCTCTCTCTCTCTTTTAAAGGAGTAATTAAATCTTTAAAAGTATTTCAAGTTATACATGACAAAGTAAATATTATCACTTATAATTTCAGTTTTATAGTTCTTAAAATATCTTTTCAATTTAAAAAGATAAATTTTATCATATATTACTCTATGATTATGTTAAAATAAGAATAAATTGTTAAAGGGTCTTAAAACTTTTAAACAGGTAAGATACACCTCAACTGAATAATTTTGTGATTCATAGTCTTCTATTTCCATGATTTTCTACATAATATCATTTTTCATCATCAACAGGATGAATGATGCAGTACCTTTTTTTTTTGACAGGCAGAGTGGACAGTGAGAGAGAGAGACAGAGAGAAAGGTCTTCCTTTTGCCGCTGGTTCACCCTCTAATGGCCTCCGGGGCCAGTGCGCTGCGGCCGGCACACCACGCTGATCTGATGGCAGGAGCCAGGTACTTATCCTGGTCTCCCATGGGGTGCAGGGCCCAAGCACTTGGGCCATCCTTCACTGCACTCCCTGGCCACAGCAGAGAGCTGGACTGGAAGAGGGGCAAAATCCAGCGCCCCGACCGGGACTAGAACCTGGTGTGCCGGTGCTGCAAGGTAGAGAATTAGCCTAGTGAGCCGTGGCACCGGCAATGCAGTAACTTTTAAGCTGTTCCTGAAATAATTCATGCCTGTTTTGGTGCTCTTGAATCTCTTTTGCATGTGTGTGGATCAGATTAAGGTTTGGACCTCTGCTTTGAGACTATCTCTGAACACATAGGATTAACAACTGACGACATCCCTTCTCAATAGTTTAGTTCTTAGCAGTTTAAAAAGTGTAGAACTGTAGTTGTTTTCATCTCCTCTATTGTCACCCATTCTGAAAGTTTTACTTGGTACCTGATATTCATGTATTTTATGCAGGCAATGAGTACACATGTCAGAGCTGTCATTTTCCCGTCAACAACTGGAAAACACCAATGACTGAAAGATTCATTCTTTCTTACGTTAGATTTCCCAGAAGCAGAGACTGGGGTCAGATAATTTATTGAGGGAATACTCCCAAGAGGAGAGTGAGGGAGCAGGAGTTGATGAGGGAGAAAAATTGTAACAGAGTCTCAGTTGGAGGTTAGATTCTGATTAAAGCACAAATTATACCACAGATGTGGTTCTGCATTGGGCAAAAGAAGTAAACTTTTGGACACTTGCATTTGACTTCCTAGGCTGGGACCTACATTAGAGAATGGAGGGTCTGTGCCTCCTGGACTAGATGTAGCATGTTTGGCCATGGGAGATTCCTCACAGAATGTGGTAACCATAAATCAAGCATTAGCAATCAACACTTACAGCAGCTGGAAAATGGTTGCATCACCTAGAAAGTCAATCTGGGGTAGAATCCAATGTGGTCTACCCAATTCAAAACTCAGATTTTTGTTTTTTATAGTAAGTTTACTACATGCAAGCACAACTTCTCTAGGATACTGATTGTTCTTGATTTCTGGGAAGCTAATGAGGGACAAATTACAGCATTGCATCTGCAGTTGATCTTGAGTCTGTTGGGAGCCTCTTCCTCTTCCTCCATCAAAAATTCCAGATTTTCCACCTCATTAACTGGCAGTTCTGGTATCAGTGGCTTCTTAGTTGTGGTGATCCAGACTCAAACACTTGAAGTCTGAAGGACCCATTACCACGCCCTTATCAGACATGGTTGCTGTAGCTGCCAAGATACACACAAGTGAATCTGGGCATAGGTGTACATGCAGTGCTGACAGGGACCATTGAGTGTTGATCATATGTCTTCTTGCCCTCATTTTATAGCATTATAAATTAGGTTGCTGCAGCCATTATCTCCTAACACAAAAAAATGCTTCTTTATCATTTTTCTCATCAACTTTTTAAAGAGTTGTTTACTTATTTTAAAGGCATAATTACAGAGATAGAAGGACACACATGTGCACGTGTGTGTGTGTGAAACAGAGAGAGAGAGAGAGAGAGAGAATCTTCCACCTATTGGTTCACTCCCCAAATGGCCATAATGCCAGGGCAGGGCCAAGCTGAAGCCACTAGCCAAGAACTTCATTCAAGTCTCCTATGTGGGTGGCAGAGGACTAAGTACTTGGGCCAGCTTTTGCTGCTTTCTCAGGCACATTAGCAGGGGACTAGATCAGAACAGGAGCATTAAAGACACAAATTGGCCCCCATATGGGATGCAGTGTCCCAGGAGGCAGCTTAACTCTCTACACCACAACATCAGCCATGGCCAATCTTTTCTTTAAAAAAAAATTTATTTATTTATTTGAAAGTCAGAGTTACACAGAGAGAGAAGGAGAGGAAGAAAGAGAGAAAGAGAGGTCTTCCATCCAATGGTTCACTCCCCAATTGGCTGCAACAGCTGGAGCTGAGATGATCCTTAGCCGATCCAAAGCCAAAGCCAGGAGCTTCTGACTCTCCCATGGAGGTGCAGGGGCCTAAGGACTTACACCATCTTCTACTGCTTTCCTAGGCCATAGCAGAGAGCAGGATCAGAAGTGGAGCAGCTGGGACTTGAATTGATGCCCATATTGGATGCCGGCACTGCAGGTGGTGGCTTTACCCGCTACACCACAGCGCTGTCCCTTCAACCCTTTCTAATACCTAAATGTTAGTTATGTGTTGTGAGTGCTTGGATTGGATATAGGAAGAAAGCTCAAAATTACAAACTTGGCATTATGGACGAAGCCTTGGGAACTCCTAGATTTCTCAATAATCATGAAGCCACCACATTGCAGCCCTATTTCTGGCGCTCAAGGTGAGTCTCTAGACAGAGAGTGCAGAGAATAGAAACTTATGATACATCCTGAACCACCTTAAGAGATATGTCTGAGGCCATGGAAGATACCTAATCTTTTAAATTTAGCACTGATGGAAGGACAAGATCTGTGGAAACTCAGGGCTCAAGCATGAGTGAACTGTGCTCAAGCCTCATGTGACTTGTGCCCTGTGTCCTGGAAAATATCACATTTCACCCATTATTTAAATGTAAATTTTATTGAAGCAGTTCTAGAGTGAGGAAAGGTTGGTGGGGCAGAGAAAATTGTTGAGGGTCAATAGTAGCAGGGGAACTGGAATGGACCGGCACCTGCAGATGAGATTATAGGTGAAAGAAGGTTTGAGGAATCAGAGAAATAAATAAGGGCCTGTAAAAGTACATTTTGGGTTCTGCTTTTGGCTTCTATCCCATCTATTCCTTTCTTTACTGTGTACTAGGGGATTTTTGTGTCTGATATATCCATAGTCACTTCTGTCTGAGTTTTCTCTTTATTTTTAATTTTAATTAATTAATTTATTTGAGAGGCAGAGTTACATACAGAGAGCCAGAAAGAGACATCTTCCATCTTCTGATTCACTCCCGAGATGGCCACAATGGCCAGAGCTGGGCCGATCTGAAGCCAGGAGCCAGTAGCTTCCTCTGGGTCTGCCACTTGAGCCATCCTTCACTGCTTTCCCAGGGCATCAGCAGGGAGCTGGATCAGAAATGGAGTATCTGGAACTCAAAATGTTGTCCATATGTGATGCCAGCACCATAAATGGAGGCTTAACCTTCTACCCCACGGTGCTGGCCCCATGTCTGAAGTTTTTAAATGTATTGTTTGGTTCATGTTGCTTTGATCCCATGAAAAAGATTCTACATTTTTTTTAATTACCTAAGCTATACAAGTTTTCATGTATTTCATGTACCCTCTCTCCCATCCACACTCCAAACTTTATTTCTCCTCCCTCTCCCATTCTGGTTCTTAATTTTTACAAAGATCTATGATCATTAAGTAAACAGAAAGAAGATCTCCAAGTCTTTTCTAGCAGCTCTACTACTACTAAATTCCTGAAGACCTTGGGGTCATATAACATCTCTCAACCCACTGAGAACATTGCTACTGTAAGGACTCTGCAGGCTAATATGAAGAATAGGAATATAATTTCAAAATTAAAAATTCTTACCATGGGTTGGCTTGTGGCACAGTAGGTTAAGCTCCTGCCTGCAATGCCTACATCCCATATCATGGTGCCAATTCAAGTCCTGGCTGCTACATTACAGATCTATCTCCCTGATAATATGCCTGGGGATGTAGAGAGAATGACCCAAGCACTCAGTCACTTGCTAGCCATGCGGGAGACCAAGATGGAGCTCCTGGGTCCCAGCTTCAGCCTGGGCTCCATTTGGGGAGTGAGGCAGCACATGGAAGATCTCTTTCTCTTTCTGTCTCAGTCACTCTGCTTTTCAAATTAAAAAACTAAATTTTAAAATAAAAGGTTCCAAGCAGTACTAAAACTTGATTACATAGATGAAACATGAGAATGTGTAAGACTATACAAAGCAGAATATAAAATAATCAATGAGAACAACTAATTCACCAAGCAAAAGACTGATTGTTTTGAACCACAGTAACAGATACTTTCAACATATTGTGTTAAACAATTCTGATGGATAAAGGATTACTTCACATCATTAATCTGTGATCACATTTCTGGATACCAGAAACTTTATTAGAAGCCAACACTGTTGAAAGTCAGCTAATCTGCAACAGCTACACTTCAAGAACCAGCCTTCTACAATTAAAAGATAAACACATATCTAACAGTTCTGGGTTTTGTTTGTCCACCAATCTTGAACTTCATGCTTCTCCAATCTCTGTATAAGATCTGTAGGATTTTTCAATTGGGGAGACAGGACATGGGAGCATCCGTTCTAAGAGTGTGCCACTGGATAGCTATGCACTCCCACTTTTATTTGAATGGTACCAGTAAGTCTACAAGTTTGCAGGCATACAGGGAAGTTATACATCAACTTAAGGATTTGGGAAAAGGAATTTGGTCTGGTTGTCTAACATAGGGATTAGAACTGTATTGTAAATTTTCGGAGACAGGCCCATTTAGATGCTTGTGCAAATTTACAAATTCCCAAAAATATTCCAGGTACCCATTAATGTCCATTAACCCCCTGCTGCTCCCACTACACATTCCTTTGGGGTGGGTGTGCTCATCCCTGGCTTGTTTTGGTGTGAGCAGAAACTGCGGCCATGCCTCAAAGTTCAGGGCATTTTTGCAGCATCTCTATAAGATCAGATGCTTTATTCAGAGAAATTTTATCTTCAAGCACAATTGTTCCTTGCTTAGCAGGCAACAAATTTTTCTATCTTAAAGATTCATTTTATTTATTTGAAAGGCAGAGTGAAAGAGAAAGGGAGAGATAGCATCCATCCTCTGGTTCATTCCCGCAAATAGCTTCAAGGCCAGGATTGGATCAGTTTGAAGCTAGAAGCCTGGAACTCCATCTGGGTCTCCCATATGGGTAGCAGAGGCTCAGGCACTTGGGCCATCTTCTGCATTCCCAGATACATTAGGAGGGAGCTGTATCAGAAACAGAGCAGCCAGGACATGAATCAGTACTCAGATATGGGATGCTGGCATTGCAGGTAGCAGCTTAATCCACTACACTACAACTCCAGGTTTTTTCACTGGTGGCTTCTTCTTTGACATCATTGATTAGATTTAACTGGTCCACTTCACCATGTGCATTTATTCTGGAACCACAAACTATCAGGTAATGAGCAGTCAAGAGAAACAATTCTCCAAATCTAGATGAGCAAGTCCTAAATTGTGAGTGACATCAGAGTTCTCATTTTGAGGAAAGGTTGTGCACATTGTTAGGATGATGATGATACAATGAATAAAAGTTTTCATTGAAAAAGCAGATTACTAGACAATTTGGCAGAAGGACTATAAATGCTAAGTCTTGGGATTTCTGACTTACAGATATCAGAATCAAAATGAGAAAATGACAAAATGTTTACCTGTCCCTATGAGCTCAGTGGTCACCTGCCAATCTTCTCCCCCACCTACAATTACTTGGAGTTAAAATATTGTGATTACTCCTTTATATCAAAAGCATAAAGCATCAAAAGTCTTAAAATGTTCTTTTCCAATTTCTAGGCCTCTTAGGAGAGAAACAAAATAGAGCCAAGATGAAAGTTAAGAGATCTGAATTGTTGCAATTAATTATAATTAGCCACTGGGAAGTGTGCCGGCCTGCAGCACAAAGAACTGGGTTTCCTGAAACAGAGAGTGGGAATGTGGGGACAAGGCCGCAAAGAATGGAGCCAAGACAAATCCAGTAGTATTTAAACATGACCAGTTGTATACAAGAAGGCACACAAAAGATTTACATATCCAAAAGACTTTTGGGGTTGCAAAGAGTTCCTGATGAGGTTCTTCCTGCCGTTCTTCCTGCCTCTTCCTGAAATCTCCTTAGCCTAATTGTCTGTGCCGGGATGTCTCCATTCATATGTTTAAGTGCAAACAAAAGGGGCAACTGCCTGTGGCTGCCCACAGGGAAGTATAGTCTGAGTCTTTCAGAGTACAAATAACTAATCATTTGCTTTGGGGAGATTTGGAAAATGGAGGCATGAAAGAATGCCTTCCTAGACATCACTACTCGCTAGGTATGGCATTCCTAATGTGGGTTACAGCATTTCATGTTGGATCCATTCTCGCTGGTGGAAAAGTCCTTCTACTTCTGCCCTTTATTTTTGGGGGGATGTATGCAAACAGACGTCAGCTGAGGACAATGTTCATGTACCTCACACTTTTGGGTGTTGAGCAATGAACAATGCAGGCTCTATAATCCTACAGAGAGAGAGTCTTTGCAGGGGTGAGGTATTGTGAGGCAGGAATGCAAATATTATTCTGTAGTGAGAGTGGAAGCTGGGACAAACTGAAGGAAAGCCATCTCCCTTAGAGCAGGAACCAGAAGAACTTGATAATGCATTCAATTCGAAGTGGCAAGCCACTGGGACCTATCTCCTGAATGCCTCCTAATTAAAAACAAACAAACAAACAAAAAACACTGTTCCTTCTTAAAGTCACAAAGAACACTATTAAAAAGTCCACTCTAGGGAGAATATTTGGTTCTGCAACTTAAATCACTTTTTAGAACACCTGCATTTCTTATCAAAGTGGTTGTCTAGAGTTCTGGTTACTCTGTTTCCAATTCAGCTTCCTGCTGAAGGCATTCTGGGAGACACCAGGTGTTAACTCAAGTAGTTGGGGCTCTGCCACCCATGTGGGAGGCCTGGATGGAGTTTCAGGCTCCCTTGCTATAGTAAGCATTTGAGGAGTGAACCATCAGATGGAAAATCCCTCTCTCTCGCTTTCCTCTCTCTCTTTCTCTCTCTCCCCTCTCTCTCACGTTCTCTCTGTATCTCTCTCTGTATGTCACTTGCTTTTAAAATAAATCTTCAGATAAATGTCATAAAGCAGAGTAGCTGGGGCTCAAACTGCTCTCCAATGTGAGATGCCACCTTGCCAGTGGTGGCTTAACCTGCTATATCACAGTGCTGGCCCCATAATCACATTTGCACTAGTAAAACATCAAAAGCATTTAAACATAAGCAAAAGTCTAAATTAAGCTTCAATGGCTACCTCTCCCTATGTTACTGAGTCCCATCCATTACTGCACACTCAGCTTTCTCTCTTTGAGGTCTTCTCTCTATATTTTTAATCACTGATTTATTCCTGTAGTATAATACATATTGCAGATTTTCCTTGTCTCAAAATATACTCTACATTAAATAATTTGAATCCAGAATATTTTTTATAAAACTACAAATTCATAATGATAAGAGAGCTAACTAAAGAGTTAATGAATAAAAATTTAAATTTTTAAGTCTGAAGACATACTACCATTGGCCAATTTTTCAATAAACATTTGACTTCATTGGTCATCAGGGAAATGCAAATTAAAACTATAAAACAATTGATAAAATGAAATTTTTAAGGATGAAACTAAGTGTTGA
This sequence comes from Oryctolagus cuniculus, assembly GCF_051225735.1. Lineage (NCBI taxonomy): Eukaryota > Metazoa > Chordata > Mammalia > Lagomorpha > Leporidae > Oryctolagus > Oryctolagus cuniculus. Next base: position 88,240,939 of record NC_142872.1, on the reverse strand, counting down.
CAAAAATATTACAGCAATTGGGATGCTTTAAGAAAAGTATGTTTTTAGAGCTCTATGACTATGGTTACTTAATAAATGTGTTTTCTATGACCCCAGAAATCCTATTTCTAGATATAAGCTCCATAGAATTTCATATTTATGTCCACCAAAAATCATGTACTGGGAAATACATGACTAGAAACTAGAAAATCATGAATAACACATAACAGTAAAATTCCTAAAAGTCTGAAACTGCAAACTACCCAAATCCCTTTCCACACTACCATGGATAAATAAATTGAAGTAAATCCAGATAATAGAAAACTAAGTGGCAATGACAATGAAAAACCTACAACTACTTCTAGTGAAATGAATAATTCTCAGACATATAAGACATGGCAAGGAAAGTCACACAGAAAAGAATATTTGTGCTGCAGTGAAAGACATTAGTTGAGTGGTTGCCTTCTTGGGGGTGATGTTTGGCTGAATGGAGGACTTGGGGCTTGTGAGAAGATGGTTTTGTTCTTTGATCTACAAGCTACTGAGTTTCTATAATCTTATTAACAAGCACAGTTAAGGGATGGTGTTTGGCCCATTAGATAGGGCAGCATTTGGGCACTCACACCTCATATCAGGGCCCCTGATTTCAGTTACAGCTCTGTTCCTGGTTCCAGCTTCCTGATAATGCGCACCCTGGGAGAAGCTGTGGTGGCTCAGGTACTCGGGTCCCTGCCACCCACATGAGACACAAGGATTGGGTTCCCAACTTCTTGCCTCGGCCTGACCAAGCTCTGACTGTTGTAGGCCAGAGCCCATAATACTTGGGGAGTAAACCAGCAGGTGAGAAATGTCTGTCTGTCTTACTCTCCAAGCCTTTCAATAAAATAAATACACAAAAATATAAAAGATCAGTATAGGGGATGGCATTGTGGTGCAGTGAGTTAAGCCACCACTTGTGACACTGGCATCCCATATCAGAGTGCCAGTTGAAGCCCCATTGCTGCACTTCTGATCCAGCTACCTGCTAAATTATCTGGGAAGGGCACAGAAGATGGGCCCATATACTTGGGCCTCTGCTACCCATGCGGTGACCTGGATGGAGTTCTTGACTTCTGCCTTTGGCCTGGCCCAGATCTGGCCACTGTAGCCATTTGGGGAGTGCACCAGCAATGGAAAAGATTCTCTCTCTCTCTCTCCCTCCCTCCCTCTCTTTCTCTCCCCTTTGCCATCTCCCTTTCCCTCTCCATTTCCTTTTCCCTCTCTGCTTTAGAATGAAAAAACGCTTTTAAAAAGTATATGTAGGATATGTGCACTTTTCAAAATCATATGCTTCATAGTGTAAACAGAAATACATGACATCAAGTGCCCTCTGACTCCCACAGGTGCATCTGATCTTGTGAAATAACAATCCTTCTCAAGTAAGGGTTTCATATTTGTTGCATTTACTGTTTCTAATTCCTCACCCTGTTTTCTCTAAAGAACCCATCCCAAAGGTTTTTTGTACCAGCTACTCAGCAGTAAGACTCTTTCCAAGGCTGCCTAAGCCAATGGTTTTCAACCTTTGACTTAATCAGTTGTGTCAGCAGCACTTGACACATCGATCTCTCCCTTATTCTTGACAAATCTTTGTCCCTTGGCTTCGTGACACACCATTCTCCCCACAAGCCATTGTTCTGTAGTAGATTTTGTTCAATACAACAAATGGAACCAGGTAAATAGCATCAATCGAATTCAGAGAACATGGCAAACATAAATTATATGCAAGTCCTAAAGCAAATGATAATTTTAAGTAGAACAACTTCTTAAACTCTGAAGGCAGATGAGAATGGTAGTGGATGTGGGAAAACTCATTGAAGAGGCACTAAGAGAATAAAGGGGCTATCAGTGATCTGAAATCACCTCCAGAAAAAGGAAATTCACTGAAAGTATACAAATATTGAAAAATATTTCTGGTAAATCAGAGCCCTGACCATAGGAAAGGAATGTAACAGTGAGTGGGACTCAGTGGCATGATTGAGAGGCTTTGTTTTTGTAGGATGAGAGGACAAGAAAGGGGGAGGCATCCTTTGGAGTCCAGGAGGAGAAGGGAGGAAAAGCTGCAAGAGAGGAAAATTTTGAGTTTGCTAGGAAAAAAGAGAATAAAACATAAAATCAAGGATATTCAACTTCTCACACTACTTACCCCCCAAAAAACAAACAAGCAACCATTAAGCATGTGCATTTTTCAGTGTTGATATAAGAATGCCACTGAAATAGGAAACCTTTAAGTTATCCTATTGGCATCCTGTCCATGAATCACACAGAAGGGAGTGGGCTTCGTCCATACACGGTTACTACAAGAGGGACAACACAGAGTGAGAATAACACATTTTACATGATGAAAATTCTCTCTAAGGAAACCGACCACAAGTAGAAGAAAAAAATCTGATATGATATTGTGAACTGAATCAAATATGCTCAGGTAAGTATCTGTGAAAGTATATTTAACTAGAATAGGAAGTTCATATGTTAAGGAAGAAATGAAAGGGGAGTCGATTGAACTCCAGTCAGAGGAGGAGGAGGAGGAGAGAAAGGGATGGAAATGGGGTTGATGAACAGGGGGAATTCAAAATTACATCAGTAATGATGAATGTACACTGACCCAGATCATAAAATGGTCAACTGCTTTAGCATTAAGACGAGCTGACGTTATGTACATGCAATGCACATATTCTGAATGTATACAAATCATCATTGTTTGGTTCCCTTTACATATGTTTATATGCTCATTACTGTTGCTTGGAAATTATTTATTAATACAAAATAAATATACTACAACAGATTACCATTTAAGAACTTTCTGTGGATCCATTTAATAAAGTGAATAACCCTTCTTTAGTGATTTTAATGATTTACCCTGTGTATTTTTATCAGTATGTGGGTTTTGGTACATTCACACAATGAGCTTTAATTTTTGTTAATAGGTGAGATGGATAAAAATTAAATGTACAGTTTGTTGACTGCCAGTATGTATACAACACAAGAGCAAACATATCATCTCATTAAATTGTCACAGCAAAGCAAAAAAGTTGATTCTTTTATCTTATGATCCTTGGTTTGTAGATATTGGAACTGGAGAATAATTCACACATCAACAGTCAGACAGTGCGCAGGGACCAGAGCTGAGATTCAGATATTGCTTCCACTTGGCTCTGAGAGCGAGTGCTTGAAACAACTGTATTCTTCTCTCATTCCAGGAAAGGCCTTGCAGAACACTGATGGCAGTTGTTCTGTGGAAAGAGAACTGTCAGGCTTTCCTGCTATTCCAGGTGCAAATACTTAAGCTGAGGGTAATATAAAGGGAGAATTCACTGGTGGGCAACTTAAAAGCAATCATGAATAATCTTGAAAATTTTTTCCATTAGAAAACCAAACATAATAATTTGTGTTAGTATGAGGAGTGGAGAAAAAGAGAAAGACAACAAGTGACCCAAAATACTATTAGAAATTCTATTTTTCATCTTTATTTCAAATCTAATTGACTTCTTTCCAATATGCATATAAAAACTCCATTCTGGGAGTGACTGTTTAGCTCAGTGATTGGGACACTCAGTTCCCAAATCAGAGTGCCTGGGTTCAAGGGTTCAAGACCTGGATCTGCTGTTGATTCCAACTTCCTGCTAATGTGCACTCTGGGAAGCAGTGTGTGGTGGCTCAAGGAACTGCATCCCTGCCACCTATGTGGGGGACTCATACTGAGTTGCCAGCACCTGGGTTCTGTCTGGCCGACTCCAGCTTTTGGAGACATTCAGGGAGTGAACTCAAGATGGGAGCTTTATTTGTCTATATGTCTGTCCACCTTTTAAATAAATAATGAATAAAGAAAATTTGAAAAATACTGCATTCTGATATTATATATCTTTATAAAAACTTTAAGTTACTACATGCTTATTCATTTTACAGATTTTACTAAAAGGTACTTAATTTTAAGAACACTCATTTTCTTTCAACATTGGATTTTGATACAATTTCAAAATTACAGAAGAATAGCAAGAATGGTACAAAGAGCTACTGTGCTCCATTTAGCAAGATTTCTTTTTTTTAACTTTTATTTAATGAATATAAATTTCCAAAGTACAGCTTATGGATTACAATGACCCCCCCCCATAACTTCCCTCCCACCCGCAACCCTCCCCTTTCTCTTTCCCTCACCCCTTCCATTCACATCAAGATTCATTTTCAATTCTCTTTATATACAGAAGATCAGTTTAGCATATATTAAGTAAAGATTTCAACAGTTTGCACCCACATAGAAACACAAAGTGAACAATACTGTTTGAGCACCAGTTATAGCATTAAATCACAATGTACAGCACATTAAGGACAGAGATCCTACATGAGGAGTAAGTACACAGTGACTCTTGTTGTTGACTTAACAAATTGACACTCTTGTTTATGGCATCAATTTAGCAAGATTTCTTATCAACACATATCATTTGTTATGTTTTGTGACTTATAATTTGATTTGTCATTGATTCAATTTCTTTTCTCTCTTTCTCCCTAGTTCCTGTATGTGTCAGCCTCAAATCTGACCAATAAGATGAACTGTGAAGTTTTTAAAATTTTGGTAATTTTATAACTGAGAAATAAATCCAGGTTATTCACATTCTCTTTTACTTATTATAAGTAAACATGAATATATTATATAAGGGACATTTTATATTTTTTCTTCTTGAAATCTCTGAACATCCTTTTGTTAAATTTTTCTTGGTATTTTATTCCCTTCATCTCACTTTTTAAAAATATTGTTTATTTATTTAAGAGGGAGAAAGAAAAAGAGAGGCTTTCCAGCTGTGGGTTCGCTCTCCAAATGCCTGTAGTTGACTGGGATGAGTGAAGCCAGGAACTGGGGATTCAATTCAGTTCCCATTTGTGGGTGACAGAAGCCCAATTACTTGAGCCATCACCATTGCTTCCCAGAGCCTATATTTTCAAAGAGCTGGGTTTGGGTATCAAATCCAGGTGCAGGATGGAACATAAATATATAAGTGCTAGGCCAAATTCCACTCCCCCATCCTTTTCCTCACTTTTAAATGTTCCTCGTATTAGCAATTTTTTTCTCTATCTAATATAAACGCTACCAAGTATTTTCTGCTAATTTGTAACTTTTAAAATTTTGCTTTTGATGATCTACCATGCCCAAGTACTTGTTTTGGTTAGTTTTATTTCTAAAAATTACAGATTATTCTATCTCTAGATCTTCAGTGCTTAGAAAAATGCTTATATAATGAAAATATACATGAATTTATCTTTTTGAAGTTAGTTTGAAACTATAAAATTCAAATGCTCAACTCTTTATGTCATTATAAAATCACAGCTTACTGTTTCATTAAATGGATTGAATCACATTGCTATCACTAAATTTTGGTGATGTTCATATCATATCAAGCTCATTTTGTGCCCTTTTGATGTGTTCCTTTCCTTACTGAGCACTTTTGTACTTTCTGAAAGGCCGCCCAGAACACACCAAAACACCAGAGTAAAAAGAAAAGCTTTATTGTTGGGAGCCAACAGGTTGACTCTACATGCACAAGAGAGTAGCAGCCCATGGTTAGATGACAGGTCTTATTAGAGCCTTGCAGAGAGAAGGAAGTGGGAGCAGCAGATTCCATAAAGGTAACAGGTGGAGTTAATACTTGTGGTTGGATCATCTAGACATCACCTGACTTCTGGTAAACCTGGTCCAATTCCAGAAAACCAAAACATATCTCCTAGAAACTGAAACTTATCTTGCAAGACGGTGGCTAGGCCTAAAATTATCTTGCAAAATGATGTCTAGGATAAGATGGCATCAGTCTTACCAATATTCCCTTCTCTCTCTCTTTTTTTTTTGTAAAGGAAATGTTGTATGGGACTATACCAGCCCCCCAGAGAAGGCCAGGAGGGGTGGAAGCATGACAGTCCATCTTCTGAAGATACTTCCTGCTGGCATGAGGCAGAGTCTCAAGTCAAGGTCTCCTGGGTAGGGAGTTGGGTATATCCCTGTAACAGCATCTGGTTGACTGCCTGGTTGGTGAAGACTTTGGTTTGTTCCATTATTACATCCTCTAAGCATTTGAACAGACAAGGCAATATGAAAGTCAAGGTTAGTATACTGGCAAGTGGCCCTAGGAGGGGCATCAGGCAAGTAATGAGAGGACTTCACAGAGGAGAGGAAATGAGGGGGTCCTTGAACCCTAGTAATGACTGTTTGATAGATGTGGTGATTTGTTGAAGAGTTTTAACATTTTGTTCCATCTGGCCTGATTGGTTAACATAATCACAACACTGTTCTCCCAGAAAGATATAAGTTCCCCTCTTTTCAGCTGTCATAAGGTCTAAATCCCATCTGTTCTGTAGTACCATGCCTGCTAGTGAGGTGATTTAGTTTTGGAGATCACAGATGGTGTTGGTTGAGGTTTCAGTGGACCTAGTGATGTCCTCTTGTAACTCTTGCAATTGTTCTTGGAGTCACTTGGTCTAGATAACATTGAGGCCCAAAATTGCTCCTGAAATCACTACTGAGAAGAGGGAGGCTGCGAAACTGATCCCAATCAAAACTGGGAGAAAGGCTGCTCATCTCTCACGAGTAGAGTGGTTTGACTGTAGAAAAAATTCTGAATAATCATACAACATTGAGGAGAGAGGACCTCCAATACACACGGGCTAGGAATAGATTCACTGATGCAAGTATATTGAGTATGATTACAAAGGAATGAGGCCCCAAGTAGACTAGACAAGGAAGTAGTGGAATTGATGGTCATGTTGGTAACACAGCAATGCTGTGTTATAGAAGTTCATTATGTTTTGTGGCCACATTTGTAACCCAGCACGTTGCATTTGTCCTCCTGAATGTAAAGAAAAGTGACCAACAACCCTCTGAGGATAGGGAGTACAAGTGTTTGTCAGAGCAGAGATATTGGCAAGTAAAGTTCCTGTGATGGAAGTTTTCCAAAGATGAGCACACCCAAAACAATATTGTTTGTAGAGGGCAGAAGGCAAGTTAGAGGGCAGAAGGCAAGCTGATGAAGTAGAGTAAGTGTTAAATTAATGAGCTGTAGCCATGTTAGAAGTGGTTTAATAGGATTAATTAGCTGGGATAGGTGTTTAGAAGATTCCTTTACTAAATCAAATACCATGTCTATGGGGCTGTCAGGAGCTGATTGTAAACTCTGATGATTTTCATAGTTCTATGTGGGTCTCCCATATTGGAGTCAGTATATTTATATATATATAGATATAGATATAGATATTGATATTGATGTTGATATTGATATTTCAATCCCATTTTGCCAGTCCTGAAGGTAAGAGTCAGTTATGGTAAAGGTTAAGAGGGATTGGACATGTTGGGAGTATGAGGACCTGAGTGGGCACCGTGAGGATACATCCTCATCCTGTGGTATGATTTTGGAGAGTTGTTTTCCAGGGAGGCCATAACCATAGTCGGTATAGTAGTATTTCCAGGACCATGATGGACAACCTTTCCAGTACATACCATCACATGACCTCTGTTGTCCTTGGTCAGGTAGAGATAAAATGGGTGTACCTCCAGTTGGGATATAGTGTACCAGTCAAAGCAGTTGTGGGAGAAAATCTGAGCAAAATCAAAGTACAGAGTGACAGGGCCCACACAGCCTGTAATAAAACAGAAGGTAGAGTTAAGCAGTTTAGAAGGAGTGGGAGTATAATGGATCTGGAATTGCCATGTGTGGCATGTCCAGGGGCAGGTGCTGGTTTAGGGCAGGCACAAAGGAGCAGAAGGGAGAAGGATACTAGGAGTTTTATCATGGTGCATAGAAGAGGGAGTGAGACAGTAAGAGGAGGTATGGAAAGGTGTAGATCACAAGGGGAGTGAAGTCTGAGAGGGTACCTTGTAAGTCTTCAATATCTGAAAGGAGCTGAGAGGGGGAGTTGAGTAAGAAGTGTGTTTGAATGTGTCCTTAAGGTCTAGGACTGAAAAGTTAGAAGTGGTGGCAGGGATAGAGGAGAGGAGGATGTATGGGTTAAGTACTACTTGGTGTGTGGTACTACTGTGGAGCCGATGAGGCAAAGATCTTGTACTAAGTGGTAGGACCAGTTAGTTTTTTTTTTTTTACCATCATAATGGGAGTGTTACAGGGGAGTTGGTTCTACAGAGCAATCCTTGGAGGAAGAGTTTAGTAATAAAAGGCTGTAGTCCCCAGAGGCTAGAAAGGGTAAGGGATATTGAAGTTGAGGGGAGGAGTCTCGAACTTTGATCTGTACAAGAGGATGATGAGCCGCTATCATAGGGTGGCTGGTGTCCCATACCTGTGGGTCAAAAGTGGACAGGGGGCCTGAGATAGGCAGGGCAGTGGGCCAGGATCATCTTGAGAGATCAGTAACAGGGATGGAGGCAAAGATGAGTTGGAGGATGGGACTGGCAGTTAGAGGGTAAAGGCTATCTGGGTATCAAACTGACAGAGTAGATCCCTTCCCAGAAGGGGAGTAGGACGTTGGGGTATGAAAAAAAGTAATCAGAGAAGGGCATCTTTTCTATCATGCAGAGTAGACTGGGAGTCTATAGAGGCCTATAATGTTTCCCTTCACCCCAACACTGGAGGTTGATAGTAAAGGTGGGCTCTCAGTAATAGGTAAGGACTGAGAAGGCTGTTGCTGTGTCAGGAGGAAAGAAATTGGCCTGCCTGCTACTATCACAGTTAGCCTGGGCTCCTGCAGAGTGATGGTCATAGCTGGGTGGTAGGAGTCTGGGATCCTTCAATCCTCAGTTGCCAGTCTTAGAATTCCAACTGAGGGCATGGGTGGAGTAGATAGCCTATTGACCTAACAGAGAAGAGGACAGTCCACTGCCCAAAGGCCCTTTTAGTGACAATTAGGACAAGGACCCGGTGGGTGCCTAGGGTTGTGGCACATTCTGGCCCAGTGGCCCACTTGGCCACATTTAAAGCACGGACTACTGGAGGCACTGGTTGTTGAAAGGCTTTGGCCAGCATTTGAAATTTGGCCTTTCAGGCTCTCTCATCTCTCCCATTATATACTTCAAAGGTCACCTCTAGAATCTCCACCTCGGGGGTTAATAGGCTTCTTTCAAGGCATTTTAGTTTTGCCCTGATGTCTGGGCAGCTATGGGTAAAGAACTGGTTCTTAAGAAGGCTACGACCATCAGGAGATTCTAGGTATAGAATATACTGAAGCAGAGTCTGAATAAGGCACTGTAAAAAAAGGCAGAGGGATTTTCCTTTTTGTCTTGAATAATCTCTCCCAATTTATCATAATTTACCACCTTTCTGGTGGTCTTTTTGAGTCCTGCCAGCAAACAGGTAATAAAACAATTTCTGGCAGTGACACCATTAGAAGAGTTATAATCCCAACTGGGGTCTTGTTCTAGGACCACATCTGCACCTATGGGATGGGCCAGGTCTATTTGATGAGTCTCATTAGCACGGAGCTGGACCTGTGCCCAAACTCACCTTTGCTCCTCTGGGAGGAGGGTGTTACAAAGGATCATAAAAGCATCCTGAAAGGTCAGATCATAGGCCTGGGTAAGGTATTAATATTCTTTGATGTAAGAGGTGGGGTTAAAGGTGAAAGAACCTAGTTTTTGTTAGATTTGTGATAGATCACTGAGTTAGAGAGGACCAAAGACCTCTATGTCTTCTCTTCCACCACCTCCTGTGAGGAACAGGGAGGGGACTCTCTGGCTGCTGGTAGGGAGCAAGTTACACAGGGGCTAAGATTGGGAGATGGGGAGTCGGGGACCTAAGATGACAGCGACAAGGCAGGGATGGTATATTAGCTCAGAGGAACAAACAGAGCAAAAGTTGGGGTTGATTTTCAAGTGGGGGTAAATAGGGAGTAGGGAGAGTAGGAACGGATTCCACATTTTAAGATCCCTAAATGGCAGGATGCTGTACCGGGGGTGGGGGTGGGAGTAGGAGCCAATGATGCGTTTTGAAAACCCAGAATGGGAGGAGGCTGTGCTGATGCCTGTGGTGGGTGTAGGGGGTGGTAAGGAGGAGGCTCATCTGCAGGATCAACAGTAGAAGGAGGGGGTTCTGTATCTTTAGTGGGAACCTTCGAAGCTAAGAGAACCTTAGCCTGAGAAAGAAGGTGCAAATAGGAGAGGGCTTGGACATAGGGAATCTCCTTCTACTTCCCCAAATGCTCACAGAAGTGGTAGAGATCCTGAATAAGGTCTGGTCAAGCTTGCCATTCAGTGGCCATTTGGACTGGTTGTCAAGGTTGTACATGGGCCAAGGCTGGTTGCAGAGAAAGATGAGGTGATGATGTTTAAGATCCGGGGCCAACTGGAGAGGAATGGGATTACTCAGGAGACAACCAGGAGGCAAGTCTGACGGAACGTGGGATGAGGAAACTCCCATAGCAACAGACAGAAGGCATCCCTGAGATCACGTCAATCTCACAAGAGTAAGACAGCAGAGGTTGGGGTTGTCATCCACAGCCACGGGTGCCCAGGGTGTAAGGCCCTTAGGAGTTGTAGTGCTTGGTACCAGGACTTCAAGGCAAAGTAAGGCAGAACTACAACCCAGAGGGGAGAAGTAGCAGTGGTAGTGTCCTCTGCTCCCTCCGCCTTACCTCAGAATTTTGAAGTGTCGATGTATGGAAGGAGATCACGGAGCATTCGGTGGTGAGGAAGGTGGTCTGGGGGTGGTTCTATGGATGGCCAAATTCCGGGGTCCCAAAGCAGCTCACATCCCTGAAGTAAGAGCAGGGTCAACGGGAGAACCTGGATCTGAGTCACGGTTCTAATGAAAGGCCACCACAGGATACATCAAAACACCTGAGTAAAAAGAAAAATTTTATTGTCAGGGGCTGACAGGCTGCCTCTCCATGTGCAAGAGAGCAGCAGCCCAAGGTTAGATAACAGGTCTTATTATAGTCTTGCAGAGAGAAAGAGGTGGGAGCAGCAGATTCTGTTAACGTAGGGGTTGGAGTTAATACTTGTGGTTGGGTCATCTAGACATCACCTGACTTCTGGTAAACCAGGTCCGAATCCAGGAAACCAAAATCTATCTCCGAGAAACCAAAACTTATCTTGAGAGATGGCGCCTAGGCTGAAAATTATCTTGCGAGATGGTGTCTAGGATAAGATGGCGTCAGTCTTGCCAATACTTTCTGGTACCAAAAAAGCTCCATGTCTCAGTCTTCCATTCAATCATTTCTAGATGGAGCTTCAGGTAGATAATGGTCTCTTCCAGGTGGATTTGCTCCTCATTTCAGCTACTCTCTTGAACACATCACTGCCTCTTCCTTGCCAGGCAGCTGTCTGCCTACTCTGTCCCACTAAAGAGCTTCCATTAAGTAACTTGGGGGAAAAGAGAAGGGAAGAAGAAGAAAAAGAGGAGGAAGGTAAGGAAGAGGAAGTAGAAACCAACTGATTTTGCTTAATTCCATCTTTCTCCTTTTATTACTTTAACAATTTAATGGCTTAAATATTTGAAATGTATTAGTTTTCTTCTTATTATTGCTTTTTTGCATGTAATATTTATTATCAGTGTTTTGAGATATTTTGTGACGTTAATTTCCATTATCTTCCTTCACAATTTTTGAGGAGTTGTTCAGTAGATATTCTTTTATATATAATTGTTATGTGAAAGGGACTTTTGGAGGTGTCAGTGTTTTTTATTTAACTGCATTACAATCAGAAAATGTTGCTCATATTTTTATGTTATTAAGCTATGATGTTTTATTAGGTTCAAGAAGCCACTAAAGGTTTTATGATTGAATTTTATGATATTCCAGGTATCCTGGGTAAGATTGTGTATTATCTAGCAATCCACTATGAAGTTCATTTCATGCCCATACAGTGTGCTATATCTTATCAATTTTGTTGTTGAGGTCCTCTCTACCCTTTTGCAAAATCATTTCATTTGCGTCCACTTCTGTTATTAGCATGTTTTCATCTACATTTTTGTCTCATTTCTTCCATAATGCTTTTATTTCCTCTAGTTTCTGCTCTATAAATTCAGTCTTGTGTTATTTGATGTGTAGATATTCATAGCTGTTACATTGTTATATCTTCATTGTAAATTTGGGCTTTTTTTTTTTTTTTGACAGGCAGAGTTAGACAGAGACAGAGAGAAAGGTCTTCCTTTTCTGTTGGTTCGCTCCCCAAATGGCCACCGCGGCCGGCGCGCTGCACCAATCCAAAGCCAGGAACCAGGAGCTTCCTCCTGGACTCCAATGCAGGTGCAGGGCCCAAGCACTTGGGTCATCCTCCACTGCCTTCCTGGGCCACAGCAGAGAGCTGGACTGGAAGAGGAGCAACCGGGACAGAATCTGGTGCCCCAGCTGGGACTAGAACCTGGAGTGCTGGCACTGCAGGCGGAGGATTTAAATTTGGGCTTTTTTTTAAAAAGAAGATTTATTTTATTTATTTGAAAGAGTTACAGAAAGAGGTAGAAACACAGAGAGAGAGATCTTGTATCTACTGGTTCACTCTCAAAATGGCCACAACAGTTGGCGCTGAGCCTCTCTGAAGCCCGGAGCCAGGAGCTTCTTCTGGGTCTCCCATGTGGGTGCCGGGATCTAAGGACTTGAACTATCTTCTGCTGCTTTCCAAGGAGCATTAGCAGGAAGCTGGATTGGAAGTGGACCAGCCGGTACTTGATGGGATGCCAATGCTGCAGGCTGGGGCTCTAACCCACTGCGCCACAGTGCAGGCCCCAAATTTGGGCTTTTATTGTTAACAGTATCCTTCTTTGTCCAACTTATTTATTTATCATTGACTATGTTGCCTATCAAAACCATAAATCCTACTTTCTTGTTGTTTCCATTTGAGTGATGGTTTTTTTTTTTTTATTTATTTGAGATACAGAGAGAGAGAGAGAGAGAGAGAGAGGGAGAGAGAGACAGAGAGCAAGATGGAAAGAAGAGAGAGCTTCCATCTGCTGGTTCACTACCCAAATGCCTACAATAGTAGGCCAAAGCTGGGAGCTGGAAACTCAATCCAGGTCTCTCATGTGGGTGCCATCACCTACTGCTCCTAGGCTGTGCATTAGCAGGATGCTGGGATTGGTCATGGAGCAGAGATTTGAACATAGGTACTCTGGTGTGGGATGTAGGAATCCTATTTACTGATGTTTTTAAAAATATTTTTAAAAATTTATTTGAAAGGCAGAGTTACGGAGAGATGGGGGAGAAACAGAAACAGAGAGATCTTCCATCTGCTGTTTCACTTCCCAAATGAGCAAAATGGCCAGTGCTGGCCCAGACCAAAGCCAGTGAATGGGAGTTACTTCTTGATTTCACACATGAGTATAGAGGGGCCAAGTACTTGGACCATCTTTTACTTCTGTCCCAGGCACATTATCAGGGACTCCTGGAGCAACTGGCCTGGAACCAGAGCTCATATGAAATGCTGGCATCATAGGCAGTGGCTTTACCGACTACGCTATAGCACTGACCCCTTATTCAGTGTTTTTTTTTTTTTTTTTAAGGTTGATTAATTTATTTGAAAGTCAGAGTTACACAGAGAGAGAAGGAGAGGCACAGAGAGAGAGAGAGAGAGAGAGAGAGAGTCTTCCATCCACTGATTCACTCTCCAGATGGCTGCAATGGTTGGAGCTGCACTGACCTGAAGTCAGGAGCCAGGAGCTTCTTTCGGATCTCACATACAGGGGCAGGGGCCCAAGGACTTGGGGCATCTTCTGCTGCTTTCCCAAGCCATAGCAGAGAGCTGGACTCAAGTCAGTGCCCATATGGGATGCCGGCACTGAAAGCGGCGGCTTTACCCACCGTGCCACAATGCCGGACCCTATTCAGTGTTTTAACAGCTGAAGTAAATGACCTCCCTTGGCTTGTTGATATTTAATAATATCTTTTGACTCATGCCTGTTGCCAAAAATCAATGAGCTTCTTCCGTTTTTTTGCTATTGCTCTTCTTTATTCCATTATTTGCTTGCATTACTTTTAGCTTGTCGAAACTTTTGACATTTCTTTTACCACTCTTCCACCCCATTTTAACCTTAATTATACTTCTGCCCTTCAATAGATTAAATGCTTATCATGATTCCTTTTGCTGAATATTCCGTCAGATAACTCTTGGTTCCAAATCTCACCTTATAATGAATTCTTCAAAGAGAATTTGTAAGTGGAGTACAACCTGGGTTCTTGCATGTTGAAAACCATTTTGTCTAAAACTTTGATACTTAAATTATATTTTGCTGATCATGAAATATTTGATTCACTTTCTTTCCCTGAACATACTTCTCTATTGTTGCTTTGCTTTTTATATTGCCTTTAAGAAATTCAGTTCTTGTCTTTCAAGTTATTGATCTTTCTGCCTGGAAGTCAAAACAATTTTCCTGAAAATTCTAAAGATTTTTTTAATCATTGAAGTCTTATAGATTTATTAACACAGATCTTGGAGTTGGTCATTATTAAGGCAAAACCTTGACAGCTCTATCCTTTTAAAGATTATCCTTTTCTAAGAACACCTCACCAATGCTGATGAATACAAGTAATTTACAGGTTCTCTACTCATTTGGGCAAATGTAAATTGGGGAGTCCCTGGACCAGACTCCTTTTTTGTTAAAGGCAAGAGACATCATGGCTGAGTTGTCTGATGGTACTCTCCCCAGTAGGTATTAACAATCTGGCCAAATTTTATTGTTCTGTGAGTGGCTCATTGCATACAAATTTATGTCTCCACAGTGATTTCAGGAAAAGTTCTCAGGTACCTATTAGGTGCTTTCCATATACAGAAACAGTTTTCCTTTTATTTTCAAGAATTCTTTTATTTATCAATGAAATGCTTGTTCTACTTTATTATTTTGCTTTTCCTTTCCATATGATAGGGCATTTGGAGATTAAACTGACATTTAACACCCTTCTTTGTCAGTCTTTCTGATTTCTTATTTTAACTCACTTTCATCCTCTTGGCAGCTTCTAACCTGTCTCTAGTGTCTTTTTCTGATTTTTGATTAAGCCTATTTTCCCTTGGATAACTTTCATTTTAGTCAATGTACATTACAATCAGATGTAGATTAGATAAAATATAGATATATTTTCTTATTTATTTTTTATGTCAACAAGTGTTTAAACATTTTATTAAGATTTAATAATTGCATATTTTATAGGGTAAAGCGTATTTCACGACATTTACACAGCCCGTACTTCTTCCCATCTAGATAGATGTTGTATCAAAAATCTGACTTGATACTTTTCAAAGTTACTCAAAGCTAATTGTGATATGCAGGTGTGCAATATAGAGAAACATGTGTCTTTTGTGCTGATATCTGCTTCTCCCTGTGAGCTCCAGGTTACACACCTAGCTTCTTCTCCCTTGGGCAGGATGGAGCAGGCTGTTCCAATTAAGAGAGGAACATAACTACCCTGCAGATTGGGAAACACGAGCGCAGGAACCGCTCAGGGTTGAGATGATGACAGTTCCAGGAAAAGTACCCCATCTGCCTAACATAAGATTGCTGAATGAGGGAGAAAATCAATATGAGAAATACGCTCTTGATTCCTTAAAAAAAAAAAAAAAAAAAAAAAAAAGAGTTCCAGTACCACCTCATTTTGTCATTAAGGGAGAGAGATTGAAACTTTTTTTTTTTTTAATTTTTGAAACTTTTTTAAAAAATGTTTATATAGGAATCTTCCCTATTTTCTCAGAGCTTTAGAGAAAGTGTGGGAATGTCCCCTACCTGACTATGTCTGAAAAGATGCTTGGGAGGAAAAAACGAATTATGGACAATAAAAGGGTTGCAGAAACAATAGAATGCATCAAAGATCAATTGATCAAATCGAAAGTCCAAACGGTCTTGCTGCCACAGCTTGTAGCAGATCAGCTTTGGGAGACTGGGAGGCAGGCACTCAGGGTCATGGCACCTCTGGAATGACTGACAGAGAGAGTGGTTTGCCTTCAGATCAATACATTTGCACTTCATCCGGAAAATCTTCCCTGTCTTCTGAACAGGTTCTTGACTTTTTACCAAAAGATTCTTTAGGTCAACACTTTTTTTGATTTGGAGATGATTGATTACATTGATTTGTTGAAAAGGCAATAATTTCCTGAATATCCTCCTCTTTTAGGGGGTGCAAATGTATTTTAAAGACTTACTTTATTTAGTTACGAGGTAGAAAGAGAGGACAGGGAGAGAGAGACACACACACACACACAGAGATCATCATCACACACACACACACAGAGAAAGAGAGAGAGAGAGAGAGGGAGAGAGAGAGATCATCATTCTGCAGGTGTATTCCCTAAATGGCCTAGGCTAGGAGCCTGGAATTCCATTCCTCCATGGTTGACAGGGGTCTAAGGACTTGAACTGTCTTCTCCTGCCTTCCCCAGTTTCATTAGCAGGAAGCTGCATCAGATACTGGTATCACAGGCAGCAGCTTAATCTGCTGTGCCATAATGCCAGTCCCTAGGGGTTCAAATGTTTTAAAGATTCTTTTTCTCAGTTCTTTTTTGGAGGAATTGATACATAGTAATTGTACATATTTATGGGGTACAGGTGATATTTTGATACATTGAAAATGTAATAATCACATCAGGGTAATTTGTACATCCATCACTTCAAACATCTTTTTTTTGTTTGTTTTGGAAACATTGGAAAACCTTCTTCTAGCTGTTTTGAGATACACCATAAATTATTATTCCTCCCATCTAACTATACTTTTCTACCCATTCACCATACCTTCTGTATCTCTGGCTCTCCAGCTTCTGATCACTACCATTTTACTCTCTTCTTTGAGGCCAACTTTTTCAGCTTCCACATATGAATGAGAATAGCATGCATGATCTTATGCCAGCTAAAATAAAAAAGATGGAGTTGTTCACATCTAGATATATATAAATTGAATGAATGAGTGGCTACTCACACACATGCAAGAGGAATTATACAGAACTGTATTTTTCCCTTAGGCTAGAGGTTCTAGATCTGGAATGCAAGGAATGCATTTTACCTGTTTATATGAGTATTTTGCTTAGAGACCAATTCCACCTAAAAACCGGAGAAGCATCAGCTTCATGTTTTCTGACTTCCTCTTCTTTCTATCCGGCTCTTTACCTTGCCCTGCTCTACTCTGGACTCCTGAGCATGACATTAAAGAATTCACTAATTCCACATAAAACATCAAGTCTATTTCTGTGTCTACTTGGATGTGAGACTGGTTATGTGTAAGGTGAACCGAACTCTCAGTAAGTTAAAAACAACAAGATGTGAAAACACTGAGTATTGAGCTTAAAGTGATCTTTTTAATTGTGCATGTTTAATGTTTTTATTTGATTTTCAAGGGTATTTTGAATTTGTGATGAATTGATGACCTTGTCATAGTATTTAAGTCTCCACAGAGGAGAAATTTGATACAGAGGAGACAAATGAGTGAGATTAGGAAAATGTATATAATGCTGTTATATATGCTAAAAAGGAAATGTAGATTGGTATCTTAATTCAAAATGTCTCTTCAACTTGTTAGTATACTTATTACCTTATTTTTTAGTTTTAATAAAAATTTCTAATATATTTTTGTTACTGAAAACATGTTCATGAAGTGGAACTACATCATGGAAATTTAGAAAAATCTTACCGGAATAGGTCTAAACATCTAAAGTACCTAAAGTATCTAGTATGGCTCATAGTCAAGAAAGTAGCAATATTCTTAGCCTGACCCCTAGTGTTAACAGCAAATAAGTGTGGAGTTTAACAGTGTTAGACTGAAAAAGAAACATTTTAAAGGAAATATATAACCATAATCTTCCACAATAAAGTGATTCACCTTCAGGGAGTTAAACACCGCGCACAGAATCCAGGATGCTAACTGGCAGAGGCTATTTAATGCTTTCATTTGACAGGAGGGAAACCGAAGGCCACGTGTCTTCAGGAGCACTGACTGAGTTAGTTGCTGAAGCTGCATTTCAGTCTTCCCATCCTTTCTACTGGCCATAAATTGGCTTATAACTGTGAGAAGACAACTTTCTTTCTTGCTATCACCATCACAGAGTGGCCACCACTATCACGGGATCCTTCATGAAGCCCCCAGAAAATTCAAGTTACTCAGACAAAGGGTACAACAGAAAGGGCCAAAGAAAGAGTTATCATTTATGAATCTTGACTGAGCTTAAAGTTGTGTGACTTTTTCCTAGTTAACTGAAACAGTTCCTCAGGAATTATCTACCCATGTATAAGACACCCCTAACTGCAGCTCCTTATTATTCTGGTAGCTAGAGGGTTTCACACTTTCCTCTGGTGGGAGAAGTCTCTTAATGCAGAAGCCTCTGAAGTTTTGCATGCAATAATTTGCCTCATCACGTCATTGGCTGGTGGTGGAGTTTTATCCACGGCTTTGCTTGGTATGTCCCTGACAGATAAAGAAGGGGAGAATTTTGAATTGTTTGCTTCCTGCTCTCAGGATATAGAGGGCTGGCTCTTTTGGTCTCTTGACTTTTCATAGTATTTTTGTATTAATTTCTTAAGTCCACATTAACATTTTTTCCTAGTCATACATTTTGACTTATTTTAATCCTGAACTCAGTAAGTTTATAAAAAGTTGCTGAATACTGATTTTCCAGCTTTTGATATTAGATAACTCACCTTTGCTGTTTATTGCCAATTAATAAAAACATTCACCTCCTAAGCCAGGAAATTGTTCCTAGGGTGTTCTGAGATACTTTATTAAAAAAAGATTTATTTATTTCAAAGGCAGACTGACGGGGCGGGGGGAAGAGATAGAGAGAGAGAAAGAAGGAGAGAGAAAAGAGAGTACGCTTTCAACTGCTGTTTCATTCCCAAAATAGCTGCAATAGCTATAGCTGGGCTAGGGAGAAGCCAGAAGCAGGAAACTCCATCCGGGGACCCAAGTCATTAGACCATCACCCACTGTTTTCCCAGGTGCATTAGCAAGGAGTTGGATCAGAAGCAGAGCAGCAGGGGACTCCAATCAATGATTCTATATGGTATGTCAGTGTCAAAAGCAGTGGCTTAACCCACAGTGCCACAATGTCAGCCCCCTGAGATACTTTTTAACAAGACGTGACCTACAAGTTGATTTTTCAACGGAAATCTAATTTGTTAATATTCCAGTTATCACTCAATTTCTTACTTTGGAAGTATTTATAAGCTGGTTAAAAGAGGTTGTATTTATAGGTAGCCTAATTGTGTTCTTAAAATAATTCTTGTTCTCTTGCACATTTGATTTCTTGTCTCTTAGTGTACTGATAGAATCATTTAATAAAAAGTGTCCATAGAGATGTGTTGAAATAAACTTGCAATAGAACTTTGCAAAATCTTGATGGATAATTACCAACAATAGATGTGCTATGTACATTTGCATTTTTGTTGTGTTCAGAAGTTTGCTAGGCTTGAAGAAACAAGATACATGATAAAGATAGTAACTGTGAACTAACATTAACTTTCTCACTATGAACTACCATGGGCCCAGACACCCCATCTCTGCATCAGTCTCTCATCCCTTTTACCCGGTCTACCAGAACACTTGGATTCCTGCAAGCTTTCCAACCATTGAGCCCATAAACCGAATTCTTCTATGAATTCTTCCAACAATATCCTGATAAATCTCCCTTATTTTTAATATTAGTTTCTGTTACTTGCATCCATGAACCCTAACTGACCCATGTTAATAAAAGAAGTAGCAAGTCCGTCACTTATTTGGCCAAGTTAAGAGTACAGGTAACAAGTTCAATAGTTAAATAAGAGGAAGTTTGAGTTTGTTCCAGGAAAAATAAGGCAAATGACAGCAACAATTCCAATCCATAAACCCAGGGAGGACTGTTGCACTCCATGGAATAAAGTGACTGAATTATTTAAATTACCACCTATGCTTACCCTAAATCAAGTCCCTATTAATGGCAAGACTTTGGGAGATTACTCTGCTTCTGCTAAAAAGAATAAGAGATGTTTCACAACTGAGGGTGACAAATGACAAACTTCTTACTCTTGAGGCAAACATGGTTATTATAATAGTAGTACTGGCACAATAAGCACACTATTTTGACTCACAATTTTGCCAAAGTCACTTAAGTATGAGTTCCCTACAAGCCAGTCAAAAATAAAAGTAAAAATTTATGTCTGGGGAACAAAAGTCTGTGTTGAGCCATGATAATAAATAGTATTGCTTCTGTCTCAATTCCCAGTCCTGAAATAGTTCTCAGCCAAGAAATTCTTGTATATAGGAAGGCATAGTAGACTTCAAAATAAGCCTTGCAATATATGCATTATATATGATCTGTGAAATATTTTCCAGCAGTAATCAGAGTCCTAAACTATGAAGGAAATTCTTTAATGGAATAGGAATACCCAATCCTTCAAGGACCATCAGGTACTACGTCTGAGTTAATTCCTGGGCCCTCCAAACACTGCTGCACACCAACAGTCTTATTTGGGGCTTGTGAACATGAAGAAAGTAAAGTTCTCACATCTGCTTCCTAGCAAAGCTAAAGAACTTCAATTTTATTTTATGGTATTTTTACAGTTCCCACATGCATAGTTTGAACAGACATCTTCAGGAGTAACACCATCCCTTCACTGTTGTCTCGGTTCATACACTAAGACCAGTGGTAAAGGGTAAAATGGAAAACCCTGGAACCCACCCTTCCTGCCAAACAGCACATAGAGTGTCACTACTGTAACTTGTTCATTACGGAAACAGGGATGAGGCTATCCATCACAAATGTAAAAGATTTAGCGGTGGTAATTTCTCTCATATATGCATTTCATTATATAGTTTAACTGGTAAAGTAAACAGGGTCATGAGAGTTGCAAGTGCTTTGGGGATTTGTTGACTTGAACAAGGTACTCATTTGGACTTGTTTCTTGGGATGTAGTCTCTCTGGATAGTAAGTTCAAGGTTAGCAGTCATTTTCTTGTAGTAACTCCAAAGATACTCTTCTGTCTTCTAGCTGCCATTTATGCTTTAGAGAAACCACTTGTCAAAAATCAAAGGCTACCACTTTGACTATTTTTTTCTTTGATTTTCTACACTGCACTGTGATGAGGCTTAGTATGTATTTCTTTTCTTTCAACCTGCTTGGGATTTGTTGGGATTTTGAATTTAAGGATTTAGATCTTTCATCAGTTCTAGGACATTCTAAGCCATTGTCTTTTGAAATATGGTCTCTGCCCCGATCATTCTTTTCTTTCCCAACTCATGTTGAGACCATCTTATTATCTCTGTTTAGTTTGTTCATCTTTGCTCTGCTCTATTTTACATTTTTTCTTCTTAACATTTATTTTGAATATCTTCTCATCTATCTTGAAATATTATATCTCATTGATTTTTCTCTTGTTTAATCTGCTCTTAAAATTTTCATTGAATCTTTAATTTTAGTAAATTTTCTTTTTAGTAATGTCTTTATGGAAAACTTGAGACAAGAGTTCAGAATACCCACACATCCCTGATTGTGGCCCCTAATATCTTCCATTATTATGATGTATCTATTATAATTAATGCACCAATATTGATAATATTCTTATTAATTGAAGATCAAAGATTACTTAAATTTTCTTAGTTTTAACCTAATGTTCTTTTTATTTTTCAAAGGCTTATTTATTTATTTGAAAGGAAGAGTTACAGAGAGGCAGAGGCAGAGAGAGAAGTCTTCCATTTGCTGGTTCACTCCCCAAATGGCAGGCCCAAACACTCAGTGCATCTTATACTGCTTTCCCAAGCCATACCAGAGAGCTGGATCAGAAGTGGAGCAGCCAGGTCTCAAACCGGCATCCACGTGGATCATGTTTATCTTTCCCTTCTTTCTAAAGGCTCTTAAAGCTTTGTATCCCATAGATCCAATTATTCTCTTTAGCACTTACTTTTTTAAAAAAGATTTTTACTATTTATTTGAGAGGTAGAGTTACAGACAGTGAGAGGAAGAGACAGACAGAAAGGTCTTCCATCCTCTGGTTCACTCCCCAGATAGCTCTAACAGTCAGAGCTTCGCCAATCTGAAGCCAGGAGCCAGGAGCTTCTTCCTGGTTTCCCATATGGGTGCAGGAGTCCAAGGACCTGAACCATCTTCTACTGCTTTCCCAGACCATAGCAGAGAGCTGGATTGGAAGAGTAGCAGCTGGGACTCGAACCAGCGCCCATATGGGACGCTGGCACTGCAGGCGAAGGATCAACTCAGTATGCCACAGAGCCGGCCCGTGTCCTTTTGCTATTCCAGGATCCCATCTAGGTTACCACATTACGTTTTGTCATTGTGTCTCTTCAGGCTCTTCCTGGCTCTGATGATTTCTCCGATTTTCCTTATTCAAAAAATTTTTTTATCATATTTATCTTTCCCTTCTTTCTAAAGGCTCTTAAGACTTTATATCTCATAGATCCAATTATTCTCTTTAGTACTTATTTTTCTCTTTTATTTTCATTCATTTCTATTGATTATAGTTCTTGGCTCCTATTGTTCTACCATTATCTGAATGTGTCCCCAGAATCCATGTTTTGGAGACACTCAGTAATGCAGTAGTTTTGGGAGGTGACACGGGTTGGGAACTCCTTAGGTCATGGTCATGATGTCTCTTTCCTCACAGATCAATTAATGTTGCCGTCAAATGGCTTAACGGAGTGATATGGATCTCTTTCTCTTGTCCTTCCTTGGTCTTCCCTCCATAGGATGCAGCAACAAGGTGGCACCTTGAAAGTGGAGACTGGGTTTTCATTAGACACCAAACTGCCAAACCCGGGTTCTTTGACTCCAAACCTCTAGAATTGTGACAATTTATGTTCTTTACAAATGATCTAGTCTTGAATATTTTCTTAATGCAGTTCAAATAAACTAAGAAACATTTCCTTTATAAAACAGGCAACTTCTTATTTTGAGAGAATGACACTTCTGTATATCTATAAGTGATTTTTCTCACACCCCAGTCTTTCCATTGCTAGATCTGGAAGACCCTGTCCTCCAATTTTATCTCAGACACACTCTCTCTCACAGCCACATACAAGATCTTACCATTATCAATAACTATAGACAGGAAAGGTAGCTTCTGTTCAGACACTACTCCATGGCAGTATATAGAAGACAATCAGCTCTCTGGTTATCAACAGAAACCTGTCCAACAGCTGCCCAAGACTAAGTGTCCTAAGATGTTGAAAATTTAGACTGGCCAAAGCTACTTCCCCTCCTTGGAGAATATAAAGGATAAAACTTCTAGACATCTCTTCTTTTTTTTTTTTTAAATATTTATATATTTATTTGAAAGTCACAGTTACACAGAGAGAGGAGAGGCAGAGAGAGAGAAAGATCTTCCATCCACTGGTTCACTCTCCAGATGGCTGCAACAGCCAGAGTTGCGCCGATCCGAAGCTAGGAGCCAGGAGTTTCTTCCGGGTCTCCCACTTGGATGCAGGGGCCCAATGCCTTGTGCCATCTTCTACTGCTTTTGTAGGCAACAGCAGAGAGCTGGATTGGAAGAGAAGCAGCCAGGACTAGAACTGGTGACCACATGGGATGCCGGCGCATCAGGCCAGGGCATTAACCCTCTGCGCCACAACGCCGGCCCCAGACATCTCTTCTTTATACAGGGAAACAGAAAAGGGTATGTAGCAAGACTATCCTATCATTTATACTGATGCTATTTTTATGTGAATTATAAAATTTATACACTTTCTAATACACAGACATGCACTTTCCAAACACTAAAAAATAAGAAAATAAACACAGCAAAATATGGATTTAAATATTTTCATGATACTAAAAATAAACTCAAGCGAAGTAGTGATTTCAATATTTCTTTTGAAAGCAACTTAAATGAGATTGAGGGTCGGCGCCACGGCTCACTAGGCTAATCCTCCGCCTTGCGGTGCCAGCACACCGGGTTCTAGTCCCGGTCGGGGCGCTGGATTCCGTCCCGGTTGCCCCTCTTACAGGCCAGCTCTCTGCTGAGTACAGTGGAGGATGGCCCAAGTGCTTGGGCCCTGCACCCCATGGGAGACCAGGAGAAGTACCTGGCTCCTGCCATCGGATCAGTGCGGTGCACCGGCCTCAGGGTGCTGGCCGTGGCGGCCATTGGAGGGTGAACCAACGGCAAAGGAAGACCTTTCTCTCTGTCTCTCTCTCTCACTGTCCACTCTGCCTGTCAAAAAAAAAAAAAAAAAAAAAAAAGAGATTGACTGGATTGGTGTGTTCAAAGTAGGGTTATGACTATCTAGATTATTTTAATTTATTTCTGAATGCAACTTATTGTGAAAAATGCAAGGAATTTCATTTACACTAGCAAAAGAGCACTGTTTGCCAATTATAGGCTTAATGTTAAATTAGGTCTTATTTCTCTGCAGTACCAAAGCAATCAGATGAGAATGCATGCTTCTGTTAAGCATTTCCATTAACACTGCCTAATTACACCAGGATTTGTTTGGGTGGCACTGGCAGATGCTCTGAAAGGCTGTGGAAAAGACAGCCTTTCTAGGAGATGGACTCCCACTAGGGACCATCCTAATATCAGTGCAGGTTACCTGAGTATTCTGATAAAATAAAGACATGTGTTGAGTACTTCTCAGTATGATTCCCCACAATAGAATGCCTGAGCACCTGTGATGAAGGTATTTGTTCTCTATCTGCCTCGGGAAAATATTGTGAAGATTCTCAAAGGAAGTCCGGAAAATGTTTTGCTTCCTGTAATTAAGGATTATGCAAACTGAAGTCTTTGTAGGTTACTCTATTCAGAGTTTTAGTGTTGAAAATGTATCCTCACAGGTTTTCTTGTGCCATTTGAGTGCACATTTCCTCTATCCATTTTACTAACACAAAGACATGTTTGAGAAACCATGACATTTTACTGTTATAAGCCCTGATGATCCATACTTGAGTAGATAGCACTTTGCTGGTCATTGCCAGTCAAAAGGAGTGGAGTTGGCTCTGTTTTCTCTATTTCATTTCAAAATTCCATGCTTGAAGAGCTAATCTCAGTTCACACAGGAAGGGAGAATCTCTGTTCAGGTAACACCGTGCAAGTACAAAGCAATCAACTCCTGGTCTAGGTTTACTCTGTTTTCTATGGCCCCCTGCCTGAGTCTTAATATTATTCTATAACAAACTTGTCTCTCAGAATTGGGACTTTCCTTCAGGCTTCCTGAATAATGCACTTGTTCTCATTCATTTTGATACAATTCTGTACCTTGTGTCATACTCAGATCCTCCTTCACTGTCTAGCTCCCTCTGACAAACACATTTGTTGGATGGTCTGTCTGGTTTTCATAGGAAATTTTTTCTCATGAGCCTACTACAGTCATTAGCTATGTAACAATGGGATACTTTCTGAGAATTGTGTCATTGTTAGGCAATTGTGTGAATATCATAGTTTGCACTTACACAAATCCGGATGGTCTGGATCAATCACTCCATGTAGCCTCTTGATTTACTCAAGAGATGCAGTTAACAGAAGACATATGAGGCTGCTGGTGACAAAACACAGCATTCTGATTTATATAGTAATCTTTTCTTATAAGTAGAAGGAGTACATTCTAGAACAATAATGTCTAATAGAATGAGTGTATAAACCAGTAATACAGTTGTTTGTTATCACTCTCAAGTGTTCTACACTCCTCATAATTGTATGTTGTGTACTTTTATATGACTCGTACCTCTGTAGTTTGTTTATACTAGCATGGCCACAACACATGAGTAATGCATTATACTATGGTGTAAAATGGCTGCAGAGTTTTTCATTCAATTTTTAAAAATTATTTTCCTTTTTATTAATATAAAGAGAACAGATTTCACGTATTTTATAGATGCAATTCCAAGAACATAACCATAATTCCCTCCCTCCCTTCTACACTCAATTCCCCTTTCTTCTTCCTTTCTTTACTTTCCTTTTATTTTTTCAATAATATACTATAAATTTACTGTATAATCATAGGCTTAATGCACTACCAATCATAATGTTCAAAAAGTCAAATGTAGAAAGACCACTGTTTTACAGTAATGTAGACAAAGGCTATAAACAATCAGGTTGTAAGATGTCAGTCTCATTCTTACACATTTTTTTGTGTTCTGTATTAACTACCACATATCAGAGAAAATATACTATTTATGCCTTTCAGAATGGCTGATTTCGCTAAAGATAATGGTCTCCAGTTGAATGCATTTTGTTGCAAAAGACAAGATTTTATTATATTTATTGCTGAGTGATATTTCATTGTGTACATGTACCATATTTTCTATATCCAGTCATTGGTTGATGGCCATCTGGGTTGATTCCATTTCTTTTCTATTGTGAATTGAGCTGCTATAAACATGAGGGTACTAATCACTCTTTCGTAAATTTATTCCATTTCTTTTATGTAAATTTCCAAGAGTGGAATGGCTGGGTCATATGGTCAATCTATTTTTAGATTTCTGAGGAATTTCCATACTGTTCTCTGTAATGGTTGTATAGTTTACATTTCCACCAAAAATGTATTAGGGTAGCTTTCTCTCCAAATCCTCTAGATTTTTTTTTTTTTTAATTTTTGAATGATAGCCACTGTAAGTGTGGTGAAGTAATATCTCATTGTGGTTTTGATTTGCATTTCCCTGATGACTAGTGATCCTGAGTGTTTTTCTCATGTATCTATTGGACATTTATATTTTATTATCTGGAAAATGCCTGTTCATGTTCATTGCCCACTACTTAACTGAAATGTTTGTTTTGCTTTTGAGTTTCTTGATTAAGCTCTACTTTAATCTTGTGTGAACTCTTCCATATATGTGGTATGTTATTAACTGAAACATCATTATGCAGTTCATGACTGCACATGACAGTGCATGACTCTGTGTGGGTCGCTCCATCCAGGTTCTATGTAATGCAGCCCACAGAGGACTAATCTCCTTCTCCTATAACTACTTACTGTCTAACTTGGCCAGATACCTAGGACACATTGCCCAGAGCCCGTTAGTTTCAGGAAGGGAGTTCAGATAATATCTATATGTAGAAATATCAATGTGGGGCATTTAGAGGCAAATTGTTAGTTGTTGCTAATAGTTGAGCTAACATAGAGCATTACTTTGAATGCGAGTCTGATCCTCTTTTCTTAAGCCATTTAAGTCTTTTCTTACAAAGTACAGAAGTTTAATTATCTGCATTTCCATCTGCAAGTGCTCACAGTTGAAATCTGGGGAATGTTGACTATTGATTGCTCATCATTGTTTTCAATTATTGTTCAAAGTGTGACTTCCTTATTCACTTGGGTCTGTAATCATTTTTACAATCAGAAAACTCTTTGACTTTCTTTTTATGAATAGTTTCTTCTGTAAGGAATAATTTTTAGTATAGTATGGAATGAACAGTCATCTCTGTTTTTAGTGGGGACAATTGTTTTCTGTTTGGAATTCAAGTTCCAGAGTCAATTTTCTGCTGTTGTCACCCAAGTCAACTGCCCTCGTGGCAGCTCTGAACAACAGTGATTCTTGCTTGATCCATTTCATGATTGTTTTGTCTATAGTGGCAGCAGGGCTTTGCAAGTGGTTGCCATTGCCTCTCATTCATGCCATCTGCCATTTGCTAGTCACCTGACTTGCCTCTTGGCTGTGGGGCTCTGTCCTGAATGCTCAATTATATAAACAAACAGGGGTGCAGGCTCCAACTCTACTTCTAGCATTTACATGTGGTCTCAAAACCTGACTATTGCTTTATTAAGTTATGATAAAGCTAAAAAACTCCTTCTCACAAAATAGTGTGACAATAAAGTATATCAATGAAACACACCTTTGTGCAAATGGCAAAGGCAAAGTGCTGAAGGAGCATACTTTCCACTACATCTAAGTGTGTCTGGTACACTTCATTTTTATTAATTTCACATGCTGTTACTGTATTTTCAGCCATTCATAGAGATCAGCAGTGCTATTCCACATGATGGCTTAAGTGTCAACATCCTATTTCTGGATTTTTGTTGTATTCTATAAAGGTAATGTTTCT
Source organism: Oryctolagus cuniculus (assembly GCF_051225735.1). Taxonomy (NCBI): domain Eukaryota; kingdom Metazoa; phylum Chordata; class Mammalia; order Lagomorpha; family Leporidae; genus Oryctolagus; species Oryctolagus cuniculus. The sequence continues at coordinate 88,213,076 of NC_142872.1, read as the reverse complement.
GATCAAGTTCTCCGGAATGATCCTGACTATAAGCAAGCCACATTTTAAGAAGTATTGAAAGAGAAAATTAGAGAAGCAAATTTCTTTTTTATAAGTTAATTTGAGTCCCTTAAAATAGATATGCTTAAGTCCTAACGCTGCCCATCCCTCAGAATATGGTCTTATTTGGATATATGGTACATGAAGATGTAACTAACTAAAAATTGTACATTCTGGAGTAGGATGAGCCACTAACCAATTTTAATTGATGTGCTTTTAAGGTGGTGAACATATGGAGACAGGTACCCAGGAAGAGTGCCAACTGATGACAAAGGCAGAGGTTAGAATGATGCAACTTCAAACCCAGGAAGGGGAAAGTTGTCAGAAAACCCGCAGAAACCAGGATGAGACTATGCAAGATTCTCCTAGAGTCTTCAGTAGAATCATAGCCCAGCTAACATCTTCATCTTGAAGTTTCAGCCTCCAGATCTGTGAGACAAAATATTCCAGTGTTTTAAGCCAATCAGTTTTGTGGAACTTTATTATGGCAACTCTAGGAAATGGGTACACTTTCCCCTCTCATGCTCAGAGCTCAGCTAGAGCAAGTTCTATTGCATTCAGTTTGCTTCCAGTCATTGACACAGCCTCCAGAACTGACCTCAGGGTGGCAGCACAGGGGATTAGTTAAGCAGAGAAGCTGCAACAATTAGAGTGTGCCTGTCAGGCACACTGTTGTTCCCATCCTGTAGGGTTTGAGTATTTGCTGGGAAACCAAGCCTGCGGAGTGTAAAAATGAAGGCTTTTAGATTCAGATTCTAATCTGGATTCATCTATTTTCTGGCTTCTAATCCTGGGTAAAGTATAGTTCATAACCACTTTGGTTCTCAATGCTTGAAATGTGATGAGTAAGATTTACCTTACAGTGGTATTATAGTATTTATATACATGCAAGTTTATATCAATCACTAAAAATTGCTATTATAGTAATCATACAGAGTTCAGATTATTTATAACTGACAAAAACATATGGCTTTGTTGAAATGATTCTGTTAGTGTGCTTGGAACTTTTTCTTAAATGCCTGCACACTATACCTGATAATTATTAATAATTCATATTTAAAGATTTATTTATTTGAGAGTTAGTTACTGTCGCTCCCCGTCTTCGTGGAGGAACGACACAGGACCCTGCGTTGTTCTTTTGTCTGCTCGGCCCTTCCCGGGTTTGCTGCTGGTTCTTCCCGGGTTGGCTACCGTCCCTTCCACCTCCGTGGAAGGGCGGTTCCCCCTAGCCACTTTTCCCCACTTCCGCGGGGGAGTGGCACACCGCCGGCGGGCTTTCTCGGGGGCTGCACAGGTGTTCCTTCAGATAGATGTTCCCCTTAGATGTTCCTGGTGCATGTTGTCTCTCTCCTCCTTTATAGTCCTCTTCCGCCAATCCCAACTCGGCTGCCCACACGCCGAGTATGCTGCTCTCCTCCAATCAGGAGCAGGTCCTGCTGTTTATTGGTTGAACTGGAGGCAGCTGTGTAGAAGCTGTTTCTCCCTTCTCAGCGCCATATTGTGGGAGAGCAGATGCATAGAATAAATCTTAATTCCAGTAACTTAGTCTAGTCCGAGTTGCTCCCAGTTGCTCCCCACAGTTACATACAAAGAGAGGGAAAGACATCTGCTGATTCATTCCCCAAATGGCCGAAATGGCCAGAACCAGGCCAATCCAAAGCCAGGAGCCAGGAGTTTCTTCCCAGTTTCCCACCAGTAATAACTCATTTTTTCCTGCAACACCTAAGTGTTGCCTAATGCTCCACAGATTTGACCTGGTTTTGTAGCCAGAGATCTAGTATAGATTGAACTCTGCTTGTGCTAAAGCCAAGTACAAATATCATGCTAAACCTATAAACATGGAGAAAAGCCCAGAGCTTTCTGAGTTTTCCTATTAATGGTAGTAGCAGCTGCTAGTTGGTGTAGATGATACTTTTGGATTATAATTTTCATCATCAAGCTCGTTCATTATCCCCCTTGTTCACATAACAAGTTTGTGAGATGTTATCATCTTTATTTTCCCATGATTCATTTGAAACTGAATTGTATTAGTTTACCCAAGTATACTCCATTAGAAGGTGATAGAACCAGAACTTTAAACCAGGTCTCTAATGTTTGAATCGGGCTTTTAACCATTCTATTAGTTTTTGTAAAATATTTTTAAAATAGTAATGCATTTTTATTAAAATATTATCTATTTTTTTCATTAAAATATTTTCCATTTTTATTTATAGTATTTGGCCTAGAAATTAAGACACTGAGCTGGGACATCTGCATCCCATTTCAGAGTGCCTGGGTTTGAGTCCAGATCCACTCCTGATTCCAGCTTCCCGCTAAGGGGCACCCTGTGAGATGGCAGTAATGACTTAAGTAGTTGGGTCCCTGCCACCCACGTGGGAGACCTAGATTGAATTCCCAGTTCCTGCATTTGGTCTGGCCCAGAACCAAACAACATGGACATTTGGGAAATGAACCAGCAAATGGGGACACTCTGACTCTCTCTCCTGCTCTCTCTCTCTCTCTCTCTTTTTCTCAATACATGTCAAATAAATAAATTAATAGTTTAAGAAAATATCTAGGGGTATATGTTGTGGCACAGTAGGTTAAGAACTCAATCTGGACATCTACAGCCCATATCAGATTGCTGGTTCGAGTCCCAGCCAGTTTTTCCAATATAGCTCCCTGCTAATGCCCCTGGAGGCAGCAGACGATGGCCCAAGTTCTTGGGCCCTGTCATCCATGTGGGAGACTTGGAGAGAGTTCCTGGATCCTGGCTTTGGGCCTTGGCCTGGCCCAGCCCTGGTTGTGGCAGGCATTTGCTGAGCGAACCAGTGGATAGAAGATCTCTCTATTCTCTGTCTCTCCTCCTTTCTATAGTATTCTGCATTCAAATAAATAAATGCATTCATACGTAAATAAATCTTTAAAAATTATGTAGAACTCTAATAAACAAAATGTGCTTATCCAGCTGGTGTGGCTTAAGATAGGAACTCCCAAGCATACAGAGAACAACTCAAAACATGAATGTCAGTGTAATCTGCATGCCAGGAAATGTTGCAAAGTATTAAGAGGCACATAATTGTTCTGTGAGGTTCAACATAATAGAAACAGAGGCATTGTGAATCAGGATGTCCCATATTCTGGGTAATAGTCTTACCCTTGAGTTTCTCTGCTTTGGTCAAGCTAAGGCACTATTTCCAGTGGCAACAGAAACCCTCTTCATGCAGCTGCCACAGAGAAAACTGATGTGGGTCATTTGTTCTCTGATTGGATGAGCAAACAGTGAAGAGAACGGATGGAAAAGATTGCAGAAAAGGAAAATTCGGAAATCTGTTTTGATAGTTTGTTTTGTTTTGTTGTTGACTCAAGACTCTATTCTATTACATTACTACACCATACATGCACACATACCTATAGAATCCCACAAGTAATTTGTACTAATAGTGCTATTTCCTGGGGGGAGTTACGCATATAGCTAATGGGTCTGTCTCCAACTCAACTGTAGATTACTATAGCTGTCCAATTGTCTTAAGTTGGATATTACTATGTGGCATGTCTTTTTTTGTGAACTGCCAGTTCACTGAATATAATGAAACTTCATGTGCTCTATCCTCTGATTCTACAGGGGCTGAGAAGATCCGGAAGTTTATTTGGTGATTACATGAAGAGGCTCTCTTCTATCATCTAATAATTAAAGATATTTTGTCAATTACTCTCAAGAACTGTGTTGCTACTTCCAGTCCTCAGCTTAGCAAAATAGTTCAATCTCCATCTCAGTGTCAATATTTGACAGAGTGGCTCAAATTCTCTGCAGACTAATAACTCACAGGAAGATAGACTTCATCTCTTACTCTCTAATTTGTTTAATCTAAAGTGATATAAATAGACCAAAGGTTAAGAAAAAGTGCAGATATGTCTGAGAAAGTAACTTAAGAAATTAGTTAAAACACTTATGAGATGCAGGCTGCATATTCTTTCCTGGAATTCAGCTGTCCAAACAGTGTTGATGTTGATAACAGCCTAAAGAAGAACTAGTTAACATTCAGTAAAGCTAGAAGGGTTGGGGTGGGGAGTGCAGGAATGTGCACAGTAGAACCATCTTTTTAACAGCTTGAGAGCCACAACACTCTGATTATTTTTACACTTAAATGTGTATCTCAGGGGTCTCTTAATCATTTTCCTGTAGTTGAGTGGGATTGATTCCAAAATGCTCTGCACTGCTTACTCACAATCCTCATCTGCTCTGTAAACAATCATGGTGGCTTGCCTGAGAAATAAGTGCCAACCTGAATCACAAAGTAACTAAGTTATTTTCTTACCCCACAAAAGGGAACAGCAAGCCTGGTAAAAATAATTTTAGATCTTTTAAAATAATTCTTTTAATCATGAGAAAGAAATATCTTTTTATTCAAGAAGACTACTTTATTTGTTTTTTAAATTGACTTGAGATGTACAGACAAGGAGAGATGGAAAGAGAGGAGACAGATAGAAACAGAGAGCTCCTATCTGCTGGTTCACTCCCCCAATGCTCCCTAAAGCTTGGGCTGGGTAAAATTGAGGCTGGGAGGTGGGAACTCAACCCAGCTTTCCTACATGGGAGGCAGGTATCCAATTACTTGAGCCGTTAGTGCTGGCTTCCAGGGTGTGCATTAATAGAAATGTGGAGTCAGGAGCCAAATCTGGGTATAGAATCCAGGAACCTCGATGTGGGACATAGGTGTCCTGACCTCTAGGCTAAATGCTTGCTCCTAGAGGACTTAAATTACTAGCTTTCTATGGAAAAAAACAAACAAACAAACAAAAAAAAAACAAAAAAACTAAACCCAAATCACACTGATTTATTCCAAGGAATCACTAACATCAGAAAAGCAGAAGAATGTTATTTAAGGTTCATAGTATATTTTAACATACACCTCTTGTAGTATATGAAACATTTTTAGATTATAAAAATTAAGATGCACCAGCCGGCACTGCGGCTCACTAGGCTAATCCTCCGCCTTGCGGCGCCAGCACATTGGGTTCTAGTCCCCGTTAGGGCGCCGGATTCTGCCCCGGTTGCCCCTCTTCCAGGCCAGCTCTCTGCTGTGGCCAGGGAGTGCAGTGGAGGATGGCCCAAGTGCTTGGGCCCCGCATCCCATGGGAGACCAGGAGAAGCACCTGGCTCCTGCCTTCGGATCAGTGCGGTGCGCCGGCCGCAGTGCGCCAGCCGTGGCGGCCATTGGAGTGTGAACCAACGGCAAAGGAAGACCTTTCTCTCTGTCTCTCTCTCTCACTGTCCACTCTGCCTGTCAAAAAAAATTAAGATGCACATTATTTTTCAGGGCTATACTTGTGGTTTAATATACCAGTGCATCAGTACTGAGAATAATCCATTATAATATTGTCATTAGGGACTGGCATTGTGGAGTAGTGGGTTAAGCTAAATGCCTGTGACACTGGCATCCCTTATGAGTGCCTGTTTGAGTTGCAGGTGCTTTATTTCTGATCCAGCTCCCTGTTAATGCACTTGGGAATGCAGAAGAAGATGGCCAAAGTCCTCGCATGCTTGCTCCCATGTGGGAGACCCAGAAGTTCCCCGTGCCTGACTTTAGCCTAGCCCAGCTTTTGCTGTTGCTGCCATTTGGGGAATGAACAAACAGATGGAATATTTTTATCTCTCTCCCTCACTCTGTAACTCTCCCTTTCAAATAAATAAATAAATAAATCTTTATAAATAGTAGCATTGTATTTATTAATATGTTAGTGTTATTGAATCTCACATTATTCACCTCCTTCAATGGATGTCAGAGTGAGAAGGATGATAATGTATTCTCAGGATGAACAGATACATTGTGATGCTGGTCTTTTGTGGTGGACACAAATTGATGTTTTAGATTCACAGAAGCAGAAATCAATTAGCTTTTGTAAGTAATCAGTTAACATGATTCTCGGGGCCGGCGCTGTGGTGCAGCAGGTTAATGCCCTGGCCTGAAGCACTGGCATCCCATATGGGCACTGGTTCGAGTCCAGGCTGCTCTACTTCTGATCCAGCTCTCTGCTATCTCCTGGGAAAGCAGTAGAAGATGGTCCAAGTCCTTGGGCCCCTGCACCTGCATGGGAGACCCGGTAGAAGCTCCTGACTCCTGGCTTCTGTTTGGCCAGCTGTTGTGGCCAAATGGGGAGTGAACCATCATATGGAAGACCTCTCTCTCTGTCTCTACCTCTCCCTGTAACTCTGTCTTTAAAATAAATAAATTAATTAAAAAAAACACCATGATTCTCTACTCCCCTAATACCTTGAGCTTTTTAACATTTAAAAACATTGCATTTCTTTTACTTCCCTCTATCCTGTTCCTCCCTTGGAGAAAAACACCTCTTCATTCTAAAACAATGGCCAATAAAGGTGTTTTTCTTAAATAACATCTATCTAAATGGAAGTGTTTGTTAGAGATTCCAAATTCGCCATTTGACAATATTTACACAGGTTTATGTTCCCTTATTGTAATTAGCTTTAAGCAATTTAAACCTCTATCAATCTTTCCTCCACACATATACAGCATCTGCTGTACCGTAAGTGGGACCTTCAACTGTAAATGTGTTGCTTTCTGCTGTTAGACATTGACATGTGTAATGTTTCAAAGTTTGAGTCTTATAACAAATCTCAGGTTCTTTTCTTGGATGTGCCTTTAGTATTTACGTAACATTTGGGGATAAGTAGTTTGCCTACGCAGATTTAAGACACCAGTTAGGATGTTTGCATCTCATGCTGAAGTTCCTGGATTCCAGCACCAGCTCTAGTTCCCGATTTCAGCTGTCTGCTGATGTGCACTCTGTAAGAAAGCAGGTGAAGATTCCGGTAGTTGGGTCTCTACCTCCCATGTAGGAGACCTGAACTGAGTTCCTAGCTTCTGACTTCCACCTCCTGACTCCATAGGCATTTTTGGAGTGAACCAGTGGGCAAGATCGCTCTCTTTCTTTCTCTTTCAAATAAACAAATAATTTGAAAAATAAATACAAGGGCTGGTGCTGTGGCTTAGTGGGTAAAGCTACCACTTGCAGTGCTGGTATCCCATATGGGCGCTGGTTTGAGTCCCAGCTGCTCCACTTCTGATCCAGCTCTCTGCTGTGGCCTGGGAAGGCAGTAGAAGATGGTCCAAGTCCTTGGGCCTCTGCACCTGCATGGGAGACCCAGAGGAAGCTCTTGACTCTTGGCTTTGGATTGGCATAGCTCCGGCCGTTGCTACCAACTAGGGAGTGAACCAGTGGATGGAAGACCTCTCTCTCTCTCTCTGCCTCTCCTTCTCTCTGTGTAACTCGAATAAATAAATAAATCTATAAAGAAATACAACTCTGAGAACATGCTTCCAATTACGAGGAATATAAGTGTCTATATTATTACCCTTAAAAGATTACTGGACACTAAATATTTTGGTTGCATTCTTAGAGTATGTCTCCTTTCCTTTTCTTTCCTGTTATTTTTTTAATTTGAAAAAGAGAGAAAGATGGAAAGAGAGAGAGAGGCAGAGAGAGCTCCTATCCATTGGTCCACTTTCCACTATTCTTCAGAGCTCCACAACAGCTGTGACTGGGTCAGATTGAAGTCAAGAGCCAGGAACTCCATAGGAAAATACTTGAGCCATCACCTGCTACCTCCTAGGATGTGCATAAGCAGAAGGATGGAATCTGAAACTGGAGTCAAGAGTTGAGTTTAAACATTCCAATATGGGATACAGGCAACTCAAGCAGCATTTTAACCACTATCTACCCTAGTATTCTTCATTTTATTGGACATACAAAATTGTTCTTAATGTCCTTGGTGGAATTTGCTACCATAATGAGTTTCTTTTTCAGTATACAAATGAGAGACAGCCCTTTGAGAATTTAACCTTTTATCTGAATTTTTAAAATTTTTCAAAAGATAATACATATGCTATTCAGTAGATAATTTTTATTTAATGTTTTCATGTGTTATCTGATTGGCCAACCTGCCTCCAGAGTAGATACTGAGGGCTATGGTTGTCTTCCTTTCTCTGCCTGAATGCAGGGTTAATTCAAGGAATTGAGTAATAGAAGATAGATCCTCTACTCTTGAACCCCAATATTATCCCTCACATCTAACCCTGCTTTCCCAAGACTGTTCTGTGAATGTTGACTCAACGCATTTTGGAAGAAGTACATTCTAGAGTCAAATAAGTTGTAACAACATTGAGTACCACAGTCCCCTTTTGAAGCTTCCCAATGCACGCTAGCTTATTCAAAGAACTGAAAGTTATGCAAAAAGGAAATCTCTTAAATTTCGTTTAGCCCAGCAGTTCTGTAAATATAGAATTGTATTAGAATGATTACCTATTAAGATCTCTGGAACCGACCCCCCCCCCCCCGAAATGTCCTAGAAAGGTTCTGTTCACATACCTCTTACTTGATTTTTAGTTCACAGAAAGTACTACAAACTGGGTAGTTTAGAGGCCATAAATTTATTTTAGCCCAGTTTCCAAACTTTGTGCTAGCCAGGCATTCCATAAACATTGCTTCTGCGAATTATATTACCCATACTAAATTTTACTATTAATTATACATGTATGAGGGAGAGAAGATATGGTAGAAATCAGAGAATTTCTGTTCTTTATGGATATTTCTTTTTTTTTTTTTTGGTAATGCCATAAAAGTGTTAGAGAACCAATGCTTGGTATCAAGAATAATTATGTTTGTGGACTGACCAGCAACTGGAGCAGGTGACTGAGGTGGTCTTCCACTCAGGGTTGACCCAGATGGAGTAAAAGCCAAAGAGTGGCAACATACTTTAGCTCAGCATTGTAAGTACAGCTCAATCTTCCCCTTCTCAGCAAAACCACCGTTCCAACAGAGGGAGGATTGTGAGGGCTGTGTGTGTGTGACTAAATTCAGCAATGGTACTGTTAAATTTGGCTTCTATTACTACTTCACATGTTGTCAAATGGAACTAATTAAAATATTAAGAAAAAAAATGACCTCAGTTCAATAAAAGGAATCATTTTCTCACTCACAATTGTGTGAATAAATAAAGTGCCCAACCTGTGAAAATGTCTTTTGATTAAGTATGCTTTGTGGAACTGATGTAATATTTGAGCAAAATTTTCTGCTCTTCTCACACAGATTCTGGGGTCCCAGACATCTTCCTGTTTGCTCGTGTTCCTTTTGCCACAGCTGAAATTCACATTCCCTAATACAGCATGCCCAAAGCTGTTTCTAAATTCAAGCCCTGGGTAGTCAAACACAGGTGTCTTCCTTGCTTGCTTCACCCAGAAGTAACCCTGTGATCCTTGGTATTCCCATAATATTTTTACTATGTAACTTTTATGTCATTTCATACCTTCAATTCTGAATTATGCTTATTTTTCCACCTGACAATTCAGTAACAAACAATAAAGTTGGGAGGGGTAAGATTGAAGTTACAGTCACTTGTACTTTCTGTTTGCTGTTGAAACTACCCAATAGTTTATACATATAGTAAATAGATGGTAATGTGTGTGTATATATATGTGTGTGTGAGTGTGTATGTATGCATGTGTGTGTATAAATTAGATGTTAGCATTCAATATATTTTAACTGAGCTTCTGTTTATCTTTTCTTTGTGCTTTTTTTTTAATCTGCAGGAGACCCTGCTTCACCAATAGCTCATTGTTAAGATGGTGCCATCTTGCATATAAGATTCACTCTTCAGATTCTCAAATACTATTTTTGTATTTAACTCTATATTTAGTCCTTTCTATTTAAAAATATTCTTGCAGACCAAACTTTATAAGGATCTGCTTGTATGGAATCAAAGATCTCTATAAAATGTCCTTGGCTAATCTGCAGATTTCTTTCTGACGTCTGACTCTTGCCACCTCTACTACATTCACAATGAAGTCCTCACCATTCCTCTTGAGCTTCTTGACATGCATCCTCCTCTACCTTTGTCTGTTAGTGCCACCTCCAATCCTACTTTGCTGAGAGAACTTTTCAGGCTGCTTCAAACATAATAGAGCCTTTGCTCTGAGCACTGACAACAGCTTTTTGCACCTCTGCTCTGGTGCGTACCACATGCACTCTATGTAATAGCAAATTGTGGATGGTTCTGCTTCTTTCATTAAGTGATTGAAGACAGGAATAATGTTTTATCCAATTATGTATTATATCTAAAAGTAATGCAGTGCCTTTCTAAGAAAAGTTGTAAAAGGAATATAGGTGTTTTGACTTCTAGAATGGTGGTACTTGCTCCCCAGTGAAACAAAACACCACTAAAAATTATGATTTAAAAAGATAACTGTGTTGGGGCCAGTGCTGTGGCTTAGTGGGTAAAGCCACTGCCTATAGTCCCAGCATCCCATATGGGCACTGGTTCGAGTCCCAGCTACTCCACTTCTGATCCAGCTCTCTGCTGTGGCCTGGGAAAGCAGTAGAAGATGGCCCAAGTTCTTGGGTCCCTGCACCCGCATGGGAGACCTGGAAGAAGCTCCTGGCTTTGGATCAGCTCAGCTCTGGCTGTTGTAGTCATTTGGGCAGTGAACCAGTAGATGGAAGACCTCTCTCTCCTTCTCTCTCTTTCTGTCTCTCTCTGCCTCTGCCTCTCTGTAACTCTGCCTTTTAAATAAATAAAAATAAATTTAAAAAATCTTAAAAAAATAAAAGGTAAGAGTAGGCCCACACAAGATAAGTCTCCTTTAAAAAATTTTTTAAAAAGACAACTCTGTAAAGTCTCTGCAAGATGGCCCAAAACCCAGAACAATGAAAAGACATTTATGCAAAAAAAAAAAAATTCCACTTAATCTTAGTGAGAATTGTAGCTGCAGCAATTGAACCAAATCCTCCTTCCTCTCCTCTCCCAGCTAAGTGTGATGAAAAACTGCTATAGCAGTGGCCAAAATGTCAAGGCTTTCTCTTTGCCAGTGGCAAGTCAAGAGATGATATATCTCTGTAGGAGGGGCAGCAGTGAGCATTTTTCACATTCCCTTCGCTCTAGGTTACAGAGATGTAATTCCAGGTGAGAAACAAAGTACCCTTCCTTCATCCATTCCTCATGTATAGGACAAAGAATCTATCCTAGGTTTGACAATCCAAGAAGAGTGGAGACCCAATATTCTTTGCCCCAACTCTCTCATTAGAGTTAAGTTTCCTCTGTGGGAGATGTAAGCCACAAACACCAGGGGTTACTGTTTTTGTTCAATGCTCTGTCCATAAAGCAGAAGTTTCACTCTAAGGGAAAGGAAACCAGTATCCCTAGACCAAGCTAAGAAGCACTAAGAGAAATTACTCAGGGGGAGAGGCAGCCATTAGAACAAAGAACTCTGGAAGTTTTTAAGAGAACTGACTTTATTTAGAAAGGATTGAGAAGAATTTCAGTTCTAAGTGCCCTCACCAAACAGCAGATATTTTGGAGGTAAGCAAACAAAGGGAAGCTAAACGCCCATTAGGAAATTAAGCCAAACTGAAAAACAGTTTATTAAAGACAACCAGAGAAAAAGAAAAATAAAGAGAGCCCTTCTGGGGTCAGAATAAAACAGATTAAAAAAAAAAAAAAACAGAATAAAACACAAAATGCTAAGCAAAACCCCAATGAGATACCACGCAAATCCAGAAGTATTATTATAATAAAAAGGCATAGTTATAGCATTGTCAAGAAAATATGAAGAAATTATCATGCATACATATTGCTGGTGGGTACATGTGATGGCGTGGCCATTTTGGAATGTGATATGAAGTTCCTCAAACTGTTAGCCCTAGAATCACCAGAGATTCTACTCCTACGTATACATCTATGAGAAATGAGGACATGTGTTCCTACAAAAATTGAAGTACTATTTATAATAACTAAATATGGAAGCAATTCGAAAGTCCATTAATGGATATATGTCTAAATAAAATGTGGCATATTTGACAACAAAATATTATTCACCATAAAAAAGAATGAGGTGTTGATACATTTTTATATTAAGTGAAACAAAACAATTAGAAAATATTATATTGTATGAGTCTATTTACATGAAATGTCCACAGAAAGTAGACCGTGTTGTCTAGAGTAGATACTTAGAGAGGGAATGAGTGGGGCCTGCTGATAAGTATGGAAGTGTTTTGGGGGGCTACTTCTGCTGATGTCCTAAAATCAGCTGTGTTCATGATTGTACAAACCTGTTGTTATAGCACAAGACATTGAAGTGTATACTTCCTAATTTTAATTTGTTGAATATTATGGTTAGTGATGAATTAATCCTGTGACTATAGTGTAGATTTAATTATGTATTTGCAAAATTAATGAAAAGAAAAGAAAGGAGGGAAGGAGAGATTGTGAGAGTGAGGGGGAGGGAGCAAGTATGATTATCTTCTTAGAATTGTACCTATGAAATACATGAAATGTGTTTTCTCTATATTAATAAAATTTAAAAAACATTTTATTTTTAACTTTTAAATTACATATGAGCCATCAGTTCATTAAAGAAAAGTAATCTTGCTTGGAAATAATTAAGAGCAAAGTATTTAGTTTAGCTCAAATTGTCTGAAGATGAAAAAAATCCCCAAATCATACATATTTTCAGGCATAAAACTATGAGAAGAAAATAGTAGGGAAAAGTTATTTATCTTCACTTATCTCAGACAAACGTCTGTTTAGTAGATAGATGTGCTGTGTGATGACTCTAGGAACTGTGAGCTGCTGGCTGTGCTTGGAACAATGTATTTGCTGTAGGTCAGCCTTCTAAATGTTCAGTACCATTTCAATAAAATACAGTTATTCTTTAAAGCAAAATAAAACATGTGTGAATTTTGTGGCATATGAGTTTTATCCCAATAAATCTCTTACAAAAATTTTTAAATGTATAGCTTTCATGTAAAATTCAAATAACATAATAGAACAAAAAAGTATAATCAAAACTAGGTAGCATAAAATGTTGGCCTTAGGTTCAGAGATGTGTTCAATGTTTTTTTCCTGGGAAGCAGTATCCATGTAAGTAGTTAGGAAATCACACCGGGTGAGTCAGGGAGAGCCAGCTGAGTTTTTCTGAGCTGTCTGACTTTCTTTCTCTCTCTCTCTCTCTCTCTCTCTCTCTCTCTCTCTCTCTTTCTTTGGAATTCAGGCTTCTCACAATGTTAGCAAACTGTGGAAAAGTGCAGGAGTAGTTGGAAGGGAACAGTGTAACAATATGAGCCATTAAAAGGTGATAATATGGTAAACATTATGTTTCTAAATGTCAGAGAAGTGCCTGTGCCAGAAAAAGAAAGTCAAATGAGGAGCAGCCTTTGGCAAAAGATGTTGGAAATAAGGAACAGAGATGTTACTCTAGAAGAGAAAATGGAGGACAGTGGCCTTTTTGAAATATTAAAATGAGGGGCTAGTGCTGGTTAAAGCCCCAGCCTGCAGCGCAGGCATCCCATGGGCAACGGTTTGTGTCTCGGCTGCTCCTCCTCCGATCCAGCTCTCTGCTATGGCCTGGGAAAGCACTAGAAGATGGCCCAAGTCCTTGGGCCCCTGCACCCCTGTAGGAGACCTGGAAGAAACTCTTGGCTCCTGGCTTCGGATCAGCTCAGCTCTGGCCTTTGCAGTCATTTGGGGAGTGAACCAGTGGAACGGAAGACCTCTCTCTCTCTCTATGGCTCTACTTCTCTCTGAAACTCCTCTTTCAAAATAAATAAAATAATCCTTTAAAAAAAGAAATGCTAAAATGAGCAATGAAATAAAATGGTAAATGGGTGACTTCAGCCATTTCAGGGGTTGTCTGGGAAGAGGAGTAGGCAGAATTAGTCTTCCCAGGATGCAGCTGTCCGGCCTGTGCTGACGCTGCCAACTGAAGCAGCCCTATCTACTGGGGGGCTGGTCAGGACCTGACCAAGCTGCTTGGGGTCAGAGAGTTTACTCAAATGTGCCAAACTGATAACTGTGGTTCTGTCTATAAATGTAAGATCACACCAGGCAGACTTCTAAACTGTACTTACTCTTGAGCATCACATATTTATAATTAGTATCTAAATCACAATTTTACTGATTCCCTTGCTTAGAGAATGAGTTAGGAAGCAGTGCCCACATGGATCTATCCAGCAGAGATCATAGATCATAGCTGTGCTCCTGGTGTCGCACAGGTCCATGGCTAAGATTTGAAATAAGACTGCATCTGCCAGAAGGAAATTTTAGAAACATAATCAAGAAGTACTGTGGCTTTGCTAAAACCCAATTTTTTTTAATCAAGTCTGTTGTCCTGTGGTGCATAGTTTTGCAAGAAACCTTATCTGTGTTGGTATACAACAGGTTGCCCTAGTAAAACACGGAGTGAGCTGAAACGATCACTTGATTAGGCAAACATATGCCTGAAATCCCCACCCATATACAAAAGGAAAAGCATTCTCAGCTACAAGTGTTTTGAATATATTTGTACTTTGCATCACAACAAAGTTGCAAAACAACTTCAATCAAAAATACTACATAATTTTATATTTTCCCTTTACCACATAAAATAGTCATTTGCATTTATTACTACATTTTATTGTTTCAAAAGAATGATATTAAGAATTCAGTTTGTGAATGTGTTTTATATTCAATCTAGTCTCTAAACAATATCTTCAGAAGTAACACAAAAATAGCATTATTTTGAAAATGCTTATGATTTAGTTTTAGTGATTTTCAGAAATTTATCATATATTTTATCTTTCTACTACAGTAATCAACTCATTTGTTCCTTGGAGAGATGATAAAAAGAAGACCAAGGTATATCTCCTGATAAATACTTTGCAATAATTTTAGGGTTGTATTTAAATGTAAAACATTTTGGTATCATAATTGTATCTAATGAAGATGGAAAGGAGGGATCTAAGTGAGCGGCACTGATAACAGTGGCATACTTTACTGAAACAGGGGAAGAGAACAGACTTTATGAAGTATGAAATATGTGTGTGTGATTGTGTGTACATAGAGAAAGAAACGTACTTAATATAGGCAATGTAAATTATTCTATAAGTAGGAATCAGCATTACCTCAAGTGTCCTCTTTTATCAATAAATCACCAGATGGCAATGGCTGAACCGAGCGCATTGCAACCTCAGGGTCAGCCCAGGAGGACTCCTGCACTGGTGGAAATTGCTTCAGATGTGGATAGTTAGGACATTGGCAGAAAGAGTGTCCTAAGCCAATAACTACCCTCAAGGCATGCCCCCAATGCAAAAAGAATGGCCACTGGAAGAGGGACTGTCTTCTCTGAAGGGAGGGAATCCTGGTCCACTTACGGCTCTTTCTGAAGATTGACAGGGCATAGGGACCCTGCACGCTCCAGAGGAGATAACATCTTGTACCAAGAGCCCCAGTGACTATTGAGATTGCAGGGAAGCATGCTAATTTTTCAACTGACACAGGAGCCACTCACTCTGTGCTCACTTTTCATGCTGCACTCCTTTCCCTTGAAAGCTATACTGTTGTGGGAGTCCATGGGAAACCTGATCCCAAAGATTCACCTTACCCTTCCTGTGTCAGATAGGGGATGTTCTTGTTACTCACCAATTTTTTTGTTAGTTGAGAGTATCCAACTCCATTGCTTGGAAGGGTTTTGTTCTCATCCTTAGGTACTTCTTTAAAGTTGATTCCTCTAAGTCTAGGTCATTTGTTATGATGGTAGCTAGCACTGAGACAGGTCTTAGTTTAGATAATTTTCCTGCTGATACAAAAGAAAGAGTAGATCTTCACGTTTGGGATCAGGGAATTCCTGGATGGGCTACACATGCTGTGCCTGTCAAGGTTTTCTTAAGGGATAAGACTGAATTTCCTCATCAGTGCCAGTATCCGATAAAGCCAGAAGCTAGAAGGGGACTCCAGTCTTTGATTGATAAGTTTCCCAAACATAGGCTGTTGGTCCTGTGTCAGTCTCCCTGTAATATTCCCATCTTGCCTGTTTTAAAACTGAATGGAGAGTACAAGATGTTTCAGGACCTCAGGACTATTAATTGGCAGCTAATCCATTTCATCCTATTGTGCCAAATCCTTATACAATATTGACACAAATACCTGGAGGACCTCATGGTATAGTTTCAGACCTAAAGGATGCTTTCTTCTGCATTCTGTTAAGTTCAGAATCTCATTTTTTACTTGCCTTTGAAATGACTGACCCAGTTTCAGGTATAACTCAGCAACATACATGGATTGTTTCCCCCAAAGGCTTCCAGGTCAGCCCATACCTGTTTGGTAATGCACTTGCAAAACAGCTCAGGGAATTACAGCTAAAGAATGGAGCAGTCTTACAGTATGTAGATGATATTCTCATTTGCAGCCTCTCTAGGGAGAACTCAGGTGAAAATACCATCCAGGTTTTGAACTTTTCTAGCTGAGCAAAGACACAGAATCTAGCCAATAAAAGCTCAGGTTTCTAAACAGGAGGTAGATTATCTGGGATATAGTCTATACTCAGGAAAATATGCCCAGTCATAAGAAAGGAAGCTATTCTATGTATAGAGTCACCGTAGATGAAAAGGCAGCTAAGAGCATTTCTGGGAATGGCAGGTTTCTGTAGAGCATGGATTCCAGAATTGGGATTAGTAGCCAAACTTTAAAAGGCCCTGACACAGACCTACTGAATGGTGAAGTTACTGCAGTCATTCTGAAGAATTAAAGAGCTTTTAACAGAAGCCCCTGCATTAGAAATTCCTAACCTGAGTAAGCCATTCACCCTGTTTATAGCAGAGAAACAGAGGGTTACTCTAGGAGTACTGACTCAGAAATTGGGTTCATTTCCATGACCACTGGCCTATGTTTCTAAACAACTAGATTCAGTGGCTACAGGGTGGTCTGCATGCTTAAGGACTGTTGCTGCTACAGCACTCTTGGTGGAGGACACCGCCAAACTGAATTTAGGCCAGCCACTTGAAGTTCAAACTCCATACCAGGTTCAAGGGGTCTTGGAAATTAAAGGATGTCAATGGCTAACAGGAGGGTGTCTCACAAAATATCAGGCTTTATTGTTATACTCGCATGAGATAACATTTCAAAGTGTTCCAGGTCTTCAACCCAGCAACTCTGTTTCCACCTTAGGATACTGGAGAGTTAACTCACTTTTCTGTAGAAACTATAGAACAGGTATATTCTAGTAGGCCTGACCTTTGAGATGAGCCTCTGTAGAAATCAGTCGTTGAATGGCTTACTGATGGCAGTAGCTACATGAAGTAAGGAATTAGAAAGGCAGGTCATGCGAGTTCATGTGTATATAGATTCCAAATATGCTTTCCTTGTGTTACATGCACATGAAGTAATTTGGAAAGAAAGAGGCTTATGGACTGCAAAGAATTCCCCATTAAATACGGAAAGATGATACAAGCTCCACTTCAAGCAGTACTGAAACCTTTGGAAATGGCTGTCATTCACTGTACGTCACATCCTAAGGGAGATAGCCATGTTAGCAAGGGAAATGCACTAGCAAATAAAGCAACAAAATGAGCCACCGCACAGGAAGCTCTAGAAATGGCTCCAATATCTCAACCTGCAGTAATGACAAAAGAACCTCACTTTACTTAGTCTGAGATCGAATGGGCCCAACAATGGGGTTATACCAAAGATGCTAATGGATAGTGGACTCAAGATCATAAGGTTATGCTCCCAATGGCCTCTCAGTGGAAAATTATTAAGGAAGTGCATGACTCTACCCATATGGGAAGAGAAGCATTTGGAGGGAAAGGAATACATGATCTTATATGGGAAGTAACTCATTCTTGCCCACTGTGTTTACAAAATAACCCTGGGGGTTATGTAAGACTGCCTCCCTTGCTGACTTCTATGCAGAGGAGAAGAACATATAGCCTATCACCACCCACTGTCTGGGAGTCTATAAAATATGTTTTTCCATCTGAAAGGGCACTCCACTTGCAATTTGTTTTCTTCCAGTTTTGCTCATGCTGATTGATAAACTTACATGTTTCAGAACTCAATGACTTCTGAGAGTAATGATGACCATGCAGGGGACTCAGCCATCGGCAGTGACTGAAAGTTCTTCAGCTCATGAAATGAATTCATTGGATGAGATAGGAAGAGATTTCCAGACCCCGGACAGGCAGAGCCTGTGCCCTGATCAGCAGGAAGTAGATATAGGTGATGTGATGAGTCTATGTCCTTCAGCATCCCATTAAGATTAAGGATTAAGGGTCTGGAATCTCTAAGGGGGAAATGATATGGGATGAGGCTAATGAGCTGGAGACCACTCCCGCCCTACCTCACAGATGGTTTCACCTATATCCACCCACCTGTCAATCAGACTATGTAATCACTCCCCTTTTGGGAGCCTATTGAGCCACGGCCCCAGCCTAACACACTTTTTTTTTTTTTTTTAAAGATTCATTTATGTATTTAAAATGCAGTGTTACAGGGGGAGAGAGAGAGAGAGAGAGAGAGAAAAGACCTAGCATCTGCTCAGCCAGGCTGAAGCAAGGCGCTTTAAACTCCATCTAGGTCTCCCAGTGTGGATGGCAGTACTTAGAGCCATCTTCTACTGCTTTCCCATGTATATTAGCAGAGAGCTGGATGGGGGCAGCTGGGATGTAAATGGGCACCCATATGGGATTAAGCATCATAGGCAGCCAGGCCCTCTTAACCTCCCCACCACAATGTTGGACACTGTTTACATATTCTAAAACCATTGCAGTCTGCCCTCTGACTCTCCATCCAAGGAGGGATGGAGGGCAAGAGAGAGTGCTGGTTCACTCTCCAAATGGCCACAACAGCTGGGCCTGGGTCAGGTTGAAGCCAAGAGGCAGGAGCTCTCACATGGTTTACAGGGACCCAAGTACTCCAGCCATCCTCTCTTGCATTCCCCGGCCAAGGGTAGGGAACTGGATTGAAAGTGGAGCAGTCAGGACAGGAACTGACTCTCTTATGGGGATCTGGTTTCTCAGGCTTTACCCACTATGCCACAACATCGACCCTGGAAAAGGATTTTAATGCATGAATTTGTGCGTGCCAGGGAGGGCACAGGTATCTGTCCATAACAACCAGTTCTCACCAATCTTAAAGATACAGAGATGGAATTTTAACTCTATTCATATGGCTATGCAGATATCACCACTAATTTCAGAACATTTTCATCACCTTAAAGGAAACCAATTACCTTTTATTCCCCCACCCCCTCTTTCTCATACTTGAAGCCAGGCAGGAGGATGCTTGCTTTCCTTTGGATCTGCCAGAGGTCACGCCTATAATTTTTTTAAGATTTATTTATTTATTTGAAAGGCAGAGATACAGAGAACGAGAGACAGAGAGAGAGAGAGAGCGTTCTTCCATCTGCGTGTTCACTCCCCAAATAGCCACAATGGCTGGGGTTGGGCCAGGCTGAAGCCAGGAGCCAGTAACTTTATCTGGGTCTCCCACATGGGTCCAGGGAACTGAGCACTTGAGCCATCTTCTGCTGTTTTCCTATACGTTAACTAGCAGGGTTCTGGATCAGAAATGCAGCAGCTGGGACTTGAACCAGCACCCATAATGGATGCCAGCACTATAGGCAGAGGTTAACCTTCTATCCAACAGTACTGGCCCCAACCAAATGTTTTTTAGTCAATCAATATTCATTATAACTCTAGGAACTGGCAAGCAAAATGCACTTCCTGTCTTTAATTTTCTTAATTTGGAGCTATTATATGAGCAGTCATTCAATGGGTCACTTTTTGTATATGGGTTCTCCCACTTACAAAATTTTTTCAAGATTCTTCCATGCTGGAGTACAAATCAGCATTTTTTTCCATTCTATGATGTATATATTCTCTGAATATATGGATGTATCATATTTTGATTATATATTCATTACTTCCTATGTATTCATATATATTCATTACTTCATAATAATGCTGCTATGAACATTTGTTATAAGTTTGTGTATGAACATAGGTTCTCAATTCTCACACACATATACAGACACAATAGTAGTGGGATTTCAAGGTTGAAAGATAACTATGTGTAGATATTTTATGTGCTTCACTAGTCTAGTAATTACCAAACCAATTTCCAATGCACCTGTACAATTTTACATTTATAGCAATAAACTGTGTTGCAATCCATGAACAAAGGATGCCATTCCATTGATTATGTCTTCTTTCCTTTCTAAAATATTTCATAGTTTAACATTAAAGCTTTATCCTACATGTTACATTTATTCCTAAATATTTTATTTATTTAGATGTTTTAATGAATGGAATTCTTTTCTAAACTTATTTTTGAGATTGTTCATAGCTAGATAATAGAAAATACAAGTAATTTTCATGTATTAATCTTAAGAAGAAAGAGAAGTTAGTGAGAAGCATTGTGGCACAGTGGTCAAGCCACCATTTGAGACACCCGCATCCTGTATTGAACTATGGGTTTCAGTCCCAGCTACTCCATGTGTACCATTCATGCACCACCCAGCTTCCTACTAATGTGGTTGGGAGGCACTCAAGTGCTTGAACCCCTACCACCAACATGGGAAACCTGGATAGAATTCCTGGCTAGGAATTTGTTTGCCCCTGCTTCAGCCATTAAAGGCATTTGGAGAGTGAAACAGCAGATGGAGGGTTTTTTTTTCTCTCTCTCTCTGTGTCTCCTTCTCTCTCTCCCTCTCTCTGAATCTCCCTCTTTCTTTGTCACTTTGCCTTTCAAGTAAAATAAACCTTAAAAAAGACAAGTTCAAGATTTAGTTTTACTGTGAGAAGGACTAAGAATGTGAAAAATTAAGTGTTCTTCTATCTGGAATTAACCTTTATAGATTGAGTTTGAAAATGAGAAATGTAGACGATGATTTTCTATAACCTTTCCAAGATTAATCTCAAAGGGCGTCTTAATGTGGGCAATCTCTGCCACATGAAGTATGGCATAAGTCTCTGGAGATAAATTATATTTTAAGACAACATTTTAGGATGCAGGAAGAGTTTGATATTGATAATTAACCCTCTTTGCTTGAAATTTCATGAGCAATCACATTTTACAGAAGGAGATGTTATGAATACTTTTCTACATCTGAATTCATTGAATGAGTGTAAGTTCTCGCACTTGGGTAGCAAAGGAAAATTATTCAATGTCTTTGCTTATCAAAAAACAGAATCTCTTGTTTACTACTTTGTTTCCAGATACAATTTTATAATTGCAGGAAATCCAATTAAGATTCCAAGCCCCTTGAAGACCACTTGTAGAAATGTAGTAATGTACTTAGAGAATTGACATTATTTTTCAAATGCCTTTTCCATGAATAAAATGTACATTAGAGTTCAGTTTAAGAAGAATATTTGCTTTTAGAGATCTTCTAAGGATAAATAATTATCTACCCAGTTGCATATACATTTGCTCTTTTGGGAATAGACAGGCAAATCACTGCTGCCACCTCTAAGTGCCACAGGGAACACTTCATTCTGAAGATGTCAGGGCGGCAAATGGGAAATCACGGTGCGAGTTTGGAGTGTATAAGCATAATCATCTAATGTACTCACAAACAAAAGGATGCTTCATTTGCACAATCCTTAATGATGCAGTTAAATAAAAACACTAACAGGTGATGGAAGTAAGGCAGTGAAATAAGAGTCCCTGAGATAAAGCAAAATTAAAAGGATCCTGAATTTAGAGAATAGTTGAAAATCAGAGTAAAGAAGTAACCAGAGAAAGAAGGAATTGAATATAATGACAGAATAGAAGAAAAGATTGGGTGTAGAGTAAAAGAATAACCTATGAAATCCCATCTATAAGAATGTTCATGGGAAATAGGAATTATGGAAAATACACACGGATTTCAACATTTTTTGCACCAAAATAAACTTATCTTTTAATTCCATTTTCCACAAACTTTTGAAATATGCTCATAGATGTGGTATAATTTTTAAAAAAGATAGAAAACACTAACTTTAAGATATGATTCCAGCTATCCACTTTAGAAAAGAGTACATAAAATATGACATCACCTCTAATTCCAAAAGCCTAAGTGATGTGGTTAATATTTGTGTTGGGATGAGCAAATTTTGTTTCCAGAAGATATTAGCATTTGATTTGTAGACAGAGATCCAACCTCATGAATATGCAAAGACATCATCCAATTCTTTGAGGGACAGAGTAGAAAATAAAGTGGGAGAAGGAAGAATTCTCCCTCTATACTTCCTGAGCTAGGATATCTATTTCTCTTGCCTTGCAGGTGCTTCAGAATTTGAGATTTACCTCTCTAGCCCCAGGTTGTGAACTAGGAATCACATCATTGGCTTTCCTGGCTTTCATGTCCTGGACTTAGACTGGATTATATCACTGGCTTTCCTGGTTTTCTAGCTAAAAGTTTGCAGATAATAAGATTTCTCAGCCTGCGTAACCATAATTGATCTTCAAACCTTTAATTTGAAATCTTTTTCCTACATTTAAATAAAGCAATTAATATACAAATTGTATTATATTTTAAAATTATACAAAGTTATTTTGAAGAATCAAAAAATATTAATGATTCCAGTACTGACTGGTACAAACTTTCCTCTGAGGATAGTTTTGCTGTAATACCACACTTTTGGTGGAAGCTATATTTCCATTTTAATTTGTTTTAAGAAATTTTTAATTTCTTTTTTTTTAAAAAGATTTTATTTATTTATTTGACAGAGTTACAGATAGTGAGAGCGAAAAACAGAGAGAAAGGTCTTCCTTCTGTTGGTTCACCCCACCAAATGGTTGCAACAGCCAGAGCTGTGCGGATCCGAAGCCAGAAGCCAGGAGCCAGGAGCTTCTTCCTGGTCTCCCATGTGGGTGCAGGGGCCCAAGGACTTGGGCCCTCTTCTACTGCATTCCCAGGCCATAGCAGAGAGCTGGATCAGAAGAGGAGCAGCCAGGACTAGAACCGGCATCCATATGGGATGCCGGCACCGCAGGCGGAGGATTAACCTACTGTACCATGGCACCAAACCCAGGAATTTTTAATTTCTTTCTTAATTTTTCCTTGATGCACCGATTATTCTAGGAGCAAGTTATTTAATTTCTACATGTTTATGTAGCTTCTAAAGTTCTTGTAACTGATATCTGGTTTTAGTGCATTGTGGTCAGATGGTCAGAAGAGATACTCAATGTTATTTCTATATTTTAAATTTGTTAACTTGATTTATGACATATTACCCAAAAACAATTTACAGATTCAATGCAATCCTTATCAAGATTCCAATGACGTTTCTCCTATAACTTGAAAGAAGCATTGCTAAAATTTATATGGAACCATGGAAGACCCTGAATATCCAACACATTCTTGAGCAAAAAGTATCAAAGCAGGAGGCATCACACTCCCTGATTTTAAAAAAAATATTACAAAGCTATAGCAATTGAAACATCATATTATTAACATAAAAATAGATTTACAGATTAATGAAACAGAATAGAGACCCTGGATATAAATCTTCACTTCTAATGCCAACTGATCTTTGACAAAAGTACTTTGAACATTTATTGGAAACAGAATATCTTTTCAATAAATGGTTCTGGAAAAATTAGATATACACATGCAGCAGCAGAATGAAATCTGATCTCTGTTTTTTGCCATATATAAAAAAAAACTCAAAGTCTGTTAAAGACCTCAATGCGAGATCTAAAATTTTGGAAATACTAGAGGAAAAGATGAGGGGAACTTTAGGACATTAGAATGGGCAAGAAGTTATTGGGTCAGACCACAAAAGCACAGGTGTGTGTGTGTGTGGAGGGGAAGCAAAAAAAGACAAATGGTGGTATTTCATCAAATTAAATAGATTCTGTATGCAAAGGAAATAATCAAGAGAGAAAAGAGACAACTGCAACTCTACATCTGACAAGAGATTGATAACCAGAATCTCAAAGGAACTCAAACAACTCAACGGAAAAAAAAAAGACAAACACAAACAAACAAAAAAAAAACCAAACAGCTACAACAACAACAACAACAAAATAAAAATCAAAGAATGAAATTTAAAAATGGGAAGTAGATCTAAACAAAAATTTCTCAAAGGAGATAGACGAATTCCCAACAGGTACATGGAAAAATGCTCAGCTTCACAAATCGTCAGAGGAATACAAATGAAACCACAATGAGCTATCACCCCTATCCAATTTAATAGACTATTACAAAAAGATATAAGATAACAAGTGCTGGTGAGGGGGATATGGAGAAAGGGAAACCCTTTCATAGTCTATGTGGGGATATAAATTAGTACAGCCATGGTGAAAAAAGGCATTGACTTGCCTCAAAACACTAAACATTGACTACCATGTGGTCTAGTATTCTCACTATTAGGTATATATCTGAGGGAAATGAAATCAGTCAAGGAGACATCTGTTCCGCCATATTTATTAATAGTACTATTAACAACAAAGAAAAGGAAACAGTCTAAGTGATTACCCACTGATGATGAATAAAGAATTTGCTGTACATATACACAGTGTAGGACCCAGTCATAAAAAAGATGAAATCTTGCCATTCGTAATAGCATGGATAGAACTGGAAGTCATTATTTTAAATGAAATAAGTCAAGCACAGAAAGACATGTATCACACACTCTCATTCATAAGTGGAATCTTAAAGAATAATGATGGTCTTAGCAGACGTTAAAAGTATATTGTGGCAGACATCGTGGTACAGCATGTTAAGCCACAATGAGTCCTGGCTAATTCATGCTTCTGATCCAGATTTCTGCCATAGATGATGGTTCCAGTAATTGGGTTCTTGCCATCCTCCTGGGAACCAAATGGAGTTCTTGGCTCCTGGCTCCTGGCTTCAGCTATCCCTAATCCTGGATGTTGCAGGCATTTGGGGAGTGAACCAGCAGATGGAAAATCTCTCTTTTCCCTATCATGTTTCCCTGACTTTCAAATAATTAAATAAATATATTTTTAAGAAGTATAATGGTGGCTACCAGAAGTTGGGGAGGGAAGGAGAAAGGGAGGAATGATTGACAGTTGCTTATAGTTAGACAGGACTAAGAAGTTGTGCAGTTCTAGTAGGCTGACTATAGATAATGTTAGTATATCATATATTTTTCTATATAAAAGAAAGAAAGAAGTGATGAGGTTTGCATGTGTTCACCATAAAGAAATGTTAAAGGTTTGTGAAGATAGATATATTTACTATATTTACCCTGATTATGCATTATTCAATGTATTTATGAATTGAAATATTATCACTCTATAAATATGTATAATTTTTAATTTTACTAGCTTTTTTACTAAAATAGAAATTTTACAAATTTGAAATATGAAAACAAAAACAAAATATATTTTTATAATCATTATTGATGTAATATTTCAATTTTTAGATTTTAATTTTTTAAAAGTTATTTATTTGAAATGCAGAGTTATAGAGAAGGGGAGGCAGAGACAGAGACAGAGAGAGAGAGAGCGAGAGAGAGAACGATCTTCCCCTCCACCAGTTTACTCCCACAAAAGACTGCAACAGCCAGTTCTGCACCAGATTGAAGCCAGTAGCCAGGAACTTTATCCAGGCATCGCATGTGGGTGCAGGGGCACAAGGACTGCTTTCCCAGGTGCATTAGCAGGGAGCTGGATTATAAGTAGAGAAGCTGGGGCACAAACTGGCATACATATGGAATGTTGCCCCTGCAGGTGGTGACTTTACCCACTATACCTCAGCAGCAGGCTCCAATATTTCAATTTTTAAATGCATGTCTTTAAGAAGCTTAGTAGAACATATGCTTTAAAATTTTACTGAATATTTTAATTGGAGTGACAATTAAATTTTAAATGAAATAGTTATGTGATGCAAATGCACAAATGGATGTATTCTTTATTATAATTAATATTTCCAGCTGTATCTTTATACAAGTGCATAAATTATTAAGGTTATTCATTGAATGGATTAAAACTCATTTTTAGAGCTAAATTACATATTTACAAGGAGAATTTTGAATGCAGTTTTATATATAAGATTAATTAAAATGTGAAATTTATGAATTGTTTTGTGTCTATGAATATATTAACTTCAAAATGCTATTTTACTTACTGGAGCATTTATTTTGGCAAAAAATTCCATGAATGTATTCTGTACATTGAACAACTAAATGACAGTTCAGTATGCCAGGAAAATGTTTTGATTGTCTAGGAGGAGGGTGGGTTAAGGAGTGGAAAATGGACAAACAAAAAGGACCTAGGGAGATAAATGTTCCAGGTCTGTGTGTGTCAGGCTGAAGAGAACAGCAGCAATTTTTATCGCATTTGCCTTTCTATTTTCATCCATTATAATCCATGTGTGCTTGTCATCTTTAAACAGTTGATTAGGAATAAATAATTGTTCTGTAACCACCTTCTTCAGCAATACTAGTACTAAATTCTATGGTTTCAAGTTACAAAAATTGATTTCACATTCTCTACCATGGTTCTTCTGATCTGCAGCACTGCAGAGTAAAATAAATTATGTGCATCTGCATGTTGTCACATGCACAGTCCTTAGTAGGCCTGCACAGAAGACTAAGTGGAAACACAGACTGGAGACAACCTTTTCAATGTGCAAGACCTTATATGATCTTTCAGAGAGCTGTGTGTGGAACAAGTGAACTTTAAACAATTTTAGCTAGTAAGTCTCTTGCTTTCTCTCTCTTTCTCTCATACTCTCTTTTTCCTTTTTATTTTTATATTTTTAAAGATTTATTTTATTTATTTGAAAAGCAGAGTTAGAGAGAGAGAGACAGAGAAAGAAATCTTCCACCCACTGGTTCACTCCCCAATTGGCTGCAATGGCCAGTTCTGGGCCAGGCAAAAGCTAGGAGCCAGGAACTTCTTCTGGTTTTCCTATGTGGGTGCAGGAGACCAAGGGCTTTGGCCATCTTCCTCTGCTTTCCCAGGCTCATTAGCAGGGAGCTGGATTGGAAGTGGAGTAGCTATGACTCAAATTGGCACCCATATGGGATGCCTGCATCACAGATGGTTGCTTTACCCACTATGCCACAAAACCTTATTATTATTATTTTTTTGACTAGGAAAAACTTCCTTTTCTAATGTGATTTTACTACTTTAACAAATGTTCTCTAATTGTTATTTCTAATTTTATATTCATCATAGATGTTTGCAAATGAAACACTTAGAAAAATTAGTGATTATAGAAGACTATAAATACCCTGCTGCTATGCTCTCAGTAACCAAAACATGCCTCATGTAGACAAAACAACTAGTTTCTAGAACTTCGTGTTTGCAAGAAAGCATATGGTTACACAAATCCACATGCCCATGAGGATATCCAGACACATGCACAAGAATGGATCAGAATAGCCAGGAATTATATATAACTTCTGTAAGTAGATATAACATTTTTTAACGTGCTCAGAATTTCTGGAAACTCATTAAGATACTTGTGGATAGATACATAAAAAGACAGGTATTACCTTCATAGTACAGTCATTGGGATGGACATTTGGTGCAGTGTCTAAGACTGCTTAACCTTAAGACCCCTAGGGATATCCACA
This sequence comes from Oryctolagus cuniculus, assembly GCF_051225735.1. NCBI lineage: Eukaryota > Metazoa > Chordata > Mammalia > Lagomorpha > Leporidae > Oryctolagus > Oryctolagus cuniculus. Next base: position 88,185,692 of record NC_142872.1, on the reverse strand, counting down.
TCTCATTTCAGAGTGTCTAGATTTGAGTTCCAGTCTCTGTTTCTGATTCAGAATGGCTTCCTGTTAATGTTCACCCTGAGAGGCCACAGAGGACTCAGGTAATTGGGCCCCTGGAATCCATGTGGGAGGTCCTAATTGAGTTCCCAACTCCTGGCCCAGCCCAGGGTGTTTCAGGAATTTGGGGAATAAACAAATGGATGGGAAATATTCCCCCCTGCCCCCTCCCATTCTTTCTCTCCCTCTCTCTCATGAATGTATGTATGCTCTCTCCCTCTCTCTCCCTCTGACTTTCAAATAAATAAGAAACAAACTTTGAAAAATATTTCAAAAGCTTGAAACAAAGACATTTTGTGGTGTGTATGGGTTTCCAAGGTCACTGTTAATGGGTGCAAGAAATGAAAAATTTTAAGTCTTTTTATTGAGGGATATAAATCTTTTTTATGATGAAAAAAGCAAATTGATCACAGATCAACTTTTCCAAATTCATTTTTAGTCTATTCAGTTTGAAACTCAACCAATCTATAATTCTGCCACTCACTTGCCTTCCTACTGCTTTTTCTTGGAGAGTGCTTGATTCCTGGTCCAATATTCCTGGCAATCCTGTACTCTACAGACATCCTCTAGTAGTGGTCCTCAAGTTGAATCCCTTGTAGAACATACTAGAAACAGCTGCTGTGCCTTATTCCCAAAATTCTTAATCAACAATTGAAGAATGTGGTCCAGAAACCCCCCTTTCTCACACAGCACCAGTGGGTGCTTGTTACAATGGTCTAGGAACTTAACTACTTTGCATGTCCTGATCTTCTCTTTACTGCTCCTGCAGCTGCAGACAGTTGACTAGGCCAATGCCAAACCTTACTCTCTTGTAGAGTAATGGGAGACTTTCTCAGGCTCTCTCCTTTCTGTGGATCCAGAGGCTTCAGGAGGTAGGTGCATGCCCTTTCTTTCTGACCATGTTTGGCCACTTTTTCTCTTAATTTCTTATTTCACCCTTCCATTGCAACTTTAGACTTTACTAAGGAAATGAAACCCATATCCCACCAGTTTTTAATTTCCTCCCCACTTCTAAAATATATCTAAAGATCTTTTTATTCTCATCTCTACCCCTTGAGGTTTTGCCCAGGGAAAGGAGAAGGAAAAAGCAAATTTATACTCTATGGAGCTCAATCTTTTCCTCCCCAGAGCTTCAACTTCTCTGCAGAATCATTCTTTCTTATGTCATCACAGAGTCTTCTGTATTCTCATTTATTCATACTGTTAGAACCAGAGCTTCAGAATTGTTTTTCAAAAGAAAAGTTTAATCATCATGCTATTAAAACTGAGGCTTGACATGCTATCTGATATTGATCTGTTTTAACAATTAAAATCCACATTTTGTATATTTTCTCCTTCTCAGATGTGATCAGCCTCAGTTTAAGACATAATATCAATTATGGAAAGCCCATATAGTGAGAAGAACTAGTCAAACAACTTAATAAATATAGATAATTTTTTAAAATACTATCCAGCTTGGTATATTTGGTTAGTTTTATGACAGACTAGCCCATTCTTTATTTTTGAGCTTTGGGCAAAATATTACTCATAGCCATTGAACAACAGCAATGTACTTGCAGTGCAGGTGTTGTGGCACACTGGGTAAATCATTGGGGATACTCACATCTCATATCAGAGTGCCTGGTTCAAGTCCCAGTTGATCCACTTCAGATACACTGCCTACTAACACACAGACAGAGTGAGCAAATGACTTAAATATTTGGATTCCTGCTATCAACATGGGTGAAATGGATGGAGTTTTGGGCTCCCTATCCCTAATGAAGCAGACATTCAGGGAGTGAACCAGCAGATTGAAGATTTCTCTCTCTCTTTCTCCCCCCCTTCCCTTTTAAATTAATAAACAAATAAATATTTTAAAATGTACTCCATGGGTTATTGTTTGAATTTCCTTTATCATTTTATGAATCATACTCAGGAAGTCTGATTATAGAAAAATCAAAGGTGTCAATATCTTCCCTCTGGGGAAATTAATTTGTATGTTAAGCTGGTCATACCCAGCTCAGGTGGCCTCACCCATGTGTTATGCCTGAACAGAAGACCCTGGTCAGATTCTCTCCGTTTACCATGAGAATCTACTCTTGTTACTGAGTAAAGACCTTGAGGAAACCAAAGGCTGGAAGTGTTGTCTTTGATCAAAGTTACCATGAATCTCATTTGGTAGCACTCTATGCATTGAAAATCCAAGTGTTGCCCAATGAGCACAGAGTGTTGTAAGAAGTAACATACATTTCCAAGATATGTGCAGTAAAAGGACCATAGATTTGATAACCTGTAACTTCACCTTTCTGCTGCCTCCATTTTGTCTAGTATAGGAAGAAGTAAACAAACAGAATTACTAGTACGATAGCGAGATAAAGATACTGCTATAGGAAGAGACCTCAAGTTAAAATGTTCCAAAGGTAATATGTTGCTAATTAAAACAGCACATATTTAAATATAAACAATCATGCCATATGTAAGTATATATATTTGTATATGATCACATGTGACCTCTTTTTCTTTAGTATATTAATAGCTGCCATTCATTAAGTGCCTACTATGTGCTCAATCTTCAATTATGTGCCCTTAATATACTATACCTACAACACAGATGTTGATATTCAAATTTTACAGATTAAGAAGCAAACTTGGAAGGGTTGAGAACAAAAGTGACAAAACATGGATTTAAACTTAGATTTGTCTAAGTCTAAAAATTCCATAATTTCCTTGATTCATATTATCTGATTTATCTATGGTTTTTAAATTACACAATAGTGTTCATTCTATCTCTCTCTATATCACTACAATGGCATGCAGTGCTTTGAAGGAGTTACCCAGTGGCCAAGAGAAATCCCAAGGTTAAATGAGCCTCATTGTAGAAGATGATACAGCATTACAGAATGACCACAGTGATCTGAGAAAAGAGAATATAAGCAGAGGCAGAGGCAGACAGACAGGGGACAAGAATTAGTTTGGGTAGGGCCGTGGTTTGGATTTTACTTAAAACAAGACAGAGAGATGCTGGAATGTGTTAACCAGAGGAGTAATGTGATCTAATTTAATCTATTGAAGAATTGTTCTGTCTACTTTGTGTAGAATGAGACAAGATTGAAATCAGAGAGGCCAATTTGGAGGTTAGTGCTGCACTGAGATGAGAGACAATTATGACTTGGCTGTGGATTAAAAATGGGAAGTAAATAAAAGACACATTGTCTGGAAACAGTGTCTACAGGACTTGCTGGAATATTATCAAAGTGTATAATACACCATTATTATTGGGTTATACTAATTATCTCACTGATATATAAGCCTCTGAATTATGGACTAGGCTGATGTTTGGATAAGAAATAAATAAGAAATACATTTAAAATTGGAGAACTTTTAGCCTATTGAAAAGGTGATAATCATTGGCACAGCTTCCATCTCTGTCCATGGTGCAGTAACCGCTACCAGTCTTCCTCTCTCCCCGTGAACAAGTAGCATGCTGGCTACAAGCCCAAGAAATAAGCTCTGATAAACATTAACAAAGCCTTCAAAAATAGACTATTAATGACTCAAGGAGACACTCCTTATGAAAACAAATTTTTTTGTGTGTGAAAACAAACCAAAGCTCTTTCAAGGAAGATCAAAAATCTAAAAATGTGGAATTTCAAATTCAAATACTAAATAACATTAACCACGTAAAGAGACACAAAACTATGACTCATAACTAGGATATGGGGGAAAATAAATAATGGACAGTTTTCTGAGATGCTTGGAGATTGGACCCTGAACAAAAGTGGGAAGATTTTCCTCAGATGTGACCAGAAGTTTCTTCCATTCAGTTAAGAGTAAAACATGTAGGATGGATCATAATAAAGGTCAGTTGGCAGCATTCAGATGAGATTCCATGACAGGTTTTATAATTCTCTGTGAATTTGGTCTTTTCTGTCAATGACTTAAATAATTGCCATTTAAATGTGGAGACAGAATGAGCTATGAAGTGTATTAGAGTTGCCAGGGAATATAGATGTTCTACTTAAAGACTGAGAACATATATTCATGGAGCAGGCACTGGACTACCAAAGTGGAGACTACTCCAAGATGAAGAGAAACAAACATCATAATAATATTCTTATTGATCTGACATTTTTCCAACACATTAGAGAATCTAAAATACTGTTAGTTTAGAGCAGTCATGAGATGTACTACAATGGGTGGTTGGTTTAGAGTTGGGACATGCTGTAGGATGGTCATTCCATCAACACTGAAATCTCCCAGATTCCAAGAGAGCTTGAGTGATAAGAGAATTTTCAAAATGCAGAGGGCAAAGAAAGGGAAAATAGAAAAGAGACATGAGGAGCCAAAGAAATTTGCAAAAAAAAAGTTAAATAATAAGAGAAGTATAGATGGTGGAAAAACACTGTAACTAAAACTTAAAGCTAATGTTTTGATTTTTTGTTGTTCATTACCTTCTTTGATAGGTTACTTTCTTTTATATTAGTTTTCTTTCCTTTATAAATTAAAGATTTTGAAACATGATAATAATATTCTTATGGATCTGACATTTTTCCAACACATTAAAGAATCTAAAATATTGTTAGTTTAGAGCAGTCATGAGATGTACTACTGTGCAAAATTTGATGTTTTTATATAAAGGATTTATTTTGCACCTATAGTTTGGTTGCTGGACAATTCATTATTTCTCTAAATCCCTTTATGTAACTCAATAGCAATATTTAATAATAAATCACAAAGTTCTAAATTATGAATAGCATATTATTTATACATATCATGATTAATGCAACAAATCTTCAATAGATATCATGGCTTTTTTAAAGACAGCTGTGATACAATTATTTACATTTAGCTTCAAAGAGTTTATTTCTTATTCAATTATTTGGGCCAATAAATGAAGAAAAAATTCATAATCATTTTGCTGGATTTGGAATTTTGGAAGTTCTCATTTCATTTAGTCCCCTTTAATGTGACTGATTTAATTTTCACACCTGCATAAACTGGGGCTTAAATCTTACTTCAATGTGTAAAAATTTATTAGGCATGTATTTGTAGCAAAAGTGATTATTTTATCTGTTATTATAATGCTGACATTGCTATGTATTCAAGTCCATGGTTCCTTATAGGATGATGTTTACCCTTCTGCATTAATAATTTGACCATGAGCAAATAGTTTGCATAAAGGCTTTGTAAATTAAAAACAAACTTCTCTCCTAATGTTACATTATTTTAATATTAATAACAATGTCTCATGTTGCCCATATTTCCGTATCACTTGAGTAGATAAATGAAACAAGATATGAATATAAATCAATTACATATAAACAAGATATTCATGTCTTTATAAAAGCTAATAATTAAGTAATCACAGGTGTCCCTGTGATTAAAAACAACTCAATAGGACAAATATATGAAGTAAAAATGACAGTGAACCTGATTGTGCAAGTATCAAATGTTGTTAACTGGAGTAAATTGACACAGTTAATACGAACTCAAATTTCAGTATGAGATTTTACAGATATTTAAATTAATTGTCTTACAGTCAAATTTAAAAACCAAATGATTTTCAGGAGGAAAATCCAATTAATTCCTACTTTCTGTTCCATTCAACAAAAATACATTTTTATCCACTTTGTATCTAGCACTCTGCTAGATGCAGAGATTATTTAAAAAAAATCAATTTCTATTTTTTTAAGATTTATTTATTTATTTGAAAGTCAGAGTTACAGAGACAGAAAGAGTGATTTTTCCATCTGCTGATTTATTACCTAAATGGTTACAATGGCCATTGTATGAATGCTGAAGCAGGCCAAAGCTGGGAGCCAGGAGCTTCGTCTGGGTCTTCCACGTGGGTAACAAGGGCCCAAACACTTGGTCCATCTTCCGCTGCTTTCCCAAGTGCATTAGCAGGGAGATGAATCAGAGGTAGAGTCAGCTTCGTAGGCAATGGCTTTGCTTCTAAGCCACAAAGCCAGCCTCAAGATTCAATTTCTGATCTGATTCCACCAAATTATAGCTATAGAAGAAAATTTAGCCACTTTCATAACACATTTACAAAATAATATTTAATTAATGTTTATCTCTAAATTAGAAACATTAGTCTAATAAGGCTATTTCATGGTATGTGATTAACACTTTTTTGAAAGTAGTAAATCAAATCATCTATTTCAAAATAACTCACAATAACCTCTGAATTTTATCTTTTTCATAAAGATCCAAATAACTTTTTAGCTTTGTGTTTTGAGAATAAGCATGATCTTTCTGCTTAATATATTTCAAGTAACAGCACCCTTCACAAGGTAGAATATATTAAATATTAAGCAAATGAAGTAAACAATTAATAATTACTGAATTTTAATAATTTAAAATATTCCTCCTGAGATCTTGGCAGTGTCATACAGAATGATTTCATTATGTGAATCTTACACAAATTATAATTACCTGAGATAAAATATAATTATTCAAAGACCTGGCTGGTATTAATGAATGGCCTGATTGAATCTGACCATTTTATCTTTGTGAAACATAATTTAGCAGATATGTGTCTGAATAAAGAGAAATTAAATCATATTTCAAGAACGGATAATTCTAGAAGAGTTCCATACTGAAGTGGTCTCATTTGTCAAGAAATACGTCTTCTAGAATTGGTGAAGTGCTTAATATATTGCAGAAGAGAGAGTGTCATTTGACTTGGAGTTTGCCTCGCTGACTGGCACTGAACAAATTGTAATTCAGCCAATTTGAGTCATAAATATTGGATTCTAAACATCAGCATGAACCTTCCAGTCATCAAGAACTCTTCTCTTCACCCAGGTCATGGTTTTGCTCGTCGTCCAAGCATGGCTTATTTGTAGCCCAACTTAATTCAGAGTCCACACTTTGATCCTTATTTAATCTGACTGACTCAAAACTCTATTCTAGAGTCCTTAGTTCCTTGAAATAAAATCTACACTCTTAACAAAGATCACCATTTCTATCCTCCAGCCCCAACTATGATGCTTCCATAGTTTTTCAAAGAGCCATTTGTGGGGAGCAACTCGGACTATACTGTTACTGTAATTAAGACTTATTCTATACATCTGCTCTCCCACAATATGGCGCTGGGAGAGGAGCAAACAGCTTCTACCCAGCTGCCTCTCACCAACTTGACAAGCTGCAGGAGCTGCTCCTGATTGGAGGAGAGCAGCATACTCGGCGTGTGGGTAGCAGAGCATGGATTGGTGGAGAGGACTATAAAGGAGGAGAGAGACAACATGCACCAGGAACATCTAAGGGGAACATCTATCTGAAGGAACACCTGTGCAGCCCCCGAGAGAGCCGGCCGGCGGTGTGCCGCTCCCCCGCGGAAGTGGGGAAAGTGGCTAGGGGGAACCGCCCTTCCACGGAGGTGGAAGGGACGGTAGCCAACCCGGGAAGAACCAGCAGCAAACCCGGGGAGGGCCAAGCAGACAAAAGAACAACGCAGGGTCCTGTGTCGTTCCTCCACGAAGAGGGGGAGCGACATAATGGTGCCGTGACTCGGATATGAAGCCTAGGCAGGGTTTAGTGTTGCTCCTCCACGAAGAGGGGGAGCGACACCATTCTACTCGCTTCACTGCCTACCACAGGCTTAGCTCTCTTTAACTCCAGGCAATCATGTTTCATAGCCTGTTTTCCTGAAAAGCTCTTCTCTCTCCCCTTATATAATTAGATCCTTTTCCTTGACTTCCACTTTATGCTTTACTTCCTTGATGAAAAAGTAACCAATTCTTAGGATTGGAGTTTGGATATTGTATCTGCATAGCTGAATTCATGGTATTAAACATGATCCCTATCTTGTCTATTCCATTCAATCACTTACTCCTTACTCAACAAATATGTACTGATCACTGATTGTATATCAAGCACTGTTCAAGACACTGAGCATGCAGTAGCTATGTAAGATAAAGTCCTTTCCCACTGAGGCTTACATACCTGTAATTAATAGTCAAGTAAAAGGTAAAGACACAAAATAATCTTAGAAAGTGATAAATACCATGAGAGAAATAAACTGTGAGTCAAAGAAAAAGCCTTTTGGTGAAAGTTGCCTTCAGCCTGGGTCCTAAACAATGAAAAGAAAAAACCACAGCAAATTAAAGGAAAGAATATTCCAGTCAAAGGAAAAAAAGTGCAAAGCACTGAGATGCCGATGGTTAAAGCTATGGGAAAATGAAAGGCCAGTGTTCTGAAAACAGTGGAAAAGTGGAGCATAATGTGAAATGAAAACTGAGCTCAAGCAGCAACCAAATCCTGTGGCTTCTGCAGGTCATGGTTTGTGGCTGAATTCTGAAGGGTAGCCAGCGCAGGTTTGGAGCAAAAGGCCACGCTATTACATAGATTTGGAAATATTACATTGATACTAATGAAATGTGAGAGGAACAAGAATAAAAGAAGACATGATGATATGATGGCCTGACCAAAGTTTAAAATAATTGGTAGGACCCAGGATATAATTTGGAAAGTACTCCTGGAGTTAACAGTTTGAATGTAGAAGTTGAAAGAAAGCAAGAAAGCAGAAAATATTATTTAAGTTCATTATATTATTTCATGTCTTTTTAAACTTAATTTTTATGTATTCCCCCCCTCAAAGAAACATTTTATTTAAGGAATACAGCCTTCATGCATTACATAAGTACAACTTTAGGAATACAGTGATTCTTCTAACCATACCCACCCTCCCACCCACTCTCCCACACCTCATCCTCCTCCCATTCCCATTCCCATTCCCATTCTCCTTTAAGATTGATCATAATGAAAGGACTAAGAGTCAAAGGGAGCACATAAGCAAGTCTAGTACCTGCTAACACTAACTGATAGAATAAATAAAGGGGAGAGTGATCCAACATGGGAAGTGAGATACTCAGCAGACTCATAGAATGGCAGATGTCCTAAATAGCACTCTGGCCTCAGAATCAGCCATAAAGGCATTAGGATCTGGCTGAAAAGCCCATGAGAGTATTTCAGGCATGGAAAGCCAAGACACTCTGGCAAAAGATCTCTGTGAGTGAGATCCCAGTGGAAAGAACAGGTCTTCAAAGAAGGAGGTACCTTTCTCTGAAGGGAGGAGAGAACCTCCACTTTGACTATGACCTTGTCTAAACAAGATAAGAATCGGAGAATTCAGAGGGCTTCCATAGCCTTGGAAACTCATGACTGGAGCATAGGGTGATTACTGATGCCATAGACAGGAGTGTCAATTGGTAAAGTCAACAACAGGAGTCACTGTGCACTTACTCCTCATGTAGGATCTCTGTCCTTAATGTGCTGTGCATTGAGATTTAATGCTATAACGAGTACTCAAACAATATATTTCACTTTGTGTTTCTATGGGGGTGCAAACTGTTGAAATCTTTACTTAATGCATACTAAACTGATCCTCTGTAAAAAAAAAAAAAAAGAAAAAGAAAAAAAGAAACTATCAACTCCCAACTTGACTCCCACTGGGATTAAACATGACAATAGGTCTGATCTGATTTCATCATCATTAAAAAAAAATCATCTATTATTTTTCACTTTATGTTTCTGTGTGGGAGCAAACTGTTGAAATACTTACTTAATGTATACTAAGCTGATCTTCTGTATATTAAGATAATCGAAAATGAATCTTGATGTGAATGGAAGGGGAGAGGGAGTGGGAAAGGGGAGGGTTGTGGGTGGGAGGGACGGTATGAGGGGAAGCCATAGTAATCCATTATTCGTACTTTGGAAACGTATATTCATTAAATAAAAGTTAAAAAAAAAAAGATTAAAAAAAAAAGATTCATTTTTGATTAACTTTATACACAGAAGGCTAACTTTACTAAGTAAAGAGTTCAATAATTTGCACAGAAAACAAAACAAAACAAAACAAAAAACTGTTCCTCAATAGTCAACACAAGGGCTGTTCAAAGTCATTGCATCTTGAAGTTAATTTCACTTCTTGTTTTTTTTTTTAGAAACATAATTAGCCTAACTTTAACAAACTTTAACAAAGTTTTACAAACTTTAACAAACTTTACAAACTTTTACAAACTTTAACAAAGCACCCAAGAATTATACATCTTTTGGGAGCACATAGACATAGTTATAATACAGTTCTTTGAGGACAGAGGTCATGCTTGGGAAGTTGGTGTACAGTGACTATTTTTGTTAATTTAACAATTAACACTCTTATGTATGAAGTCAGTGATCAGTTGAGGCCCTTGACATGAGCTGCCTAAACTATTGGAAGCCTTTTGAATCCACAAACTGCATCAGTATTTAGGCAGGGCCACAGAGTGGAAGTTTTCTCTTTCCTTCAGAAAAAAGTAACTGCATCTTTGATGACCACGTCGTTCCACTGAGATCTCATCCAATGAGATCCTTCATATAGGACATACTTTTGCCTCAGGGTCTTGGCTTTCCATACATGAAATGTTCTCATAAGCTTTTCAGTCAGACCAGAATGACTTAAGGGCTGATTCTGAGGTCAGAGTGCTACTTAAAGCAATTGTCATTCCATAAATCTGCTGTGTAGACTGCTTCAAATATTGGATAATTCACTCCTTTTTTAATTCTATTATTACCAGACCCTTAATTCTATCCATATGATCACTTTAACACTTAAGATGGTATTTTTACCACCCAGCTTAAGGGGATTAGGGGTCCCATGACAAGTTTTTAAATTGTACCCTTAGAAGTAAATCCACAGGAATGCATGCAAAACTATACAGCTTTACAGTTATAAATTCCATACATACACTTTGTAATTACAACGTTAGGAACATGGTGATTCTTTCCACCATACCCACACTCCCACCCCTACTCCCAAACTCTCTTCCTCCTCCCTCTTTTATTACCAGTCTTAGGTTTTATGGACACCTATTTTCAATTTATTTTATATGTTTAACTCTATGTAAATTAGGGTTCAACAAATAGTATATAAAAAAACTATTCCTCAATAGTCAAGACCAGGGCTGTTCAAGTCATTGCTTCTCAAAGTGTCAATTTTACTTCTACAGATTGCCTTTTAGGTGCTCTATTAGTTATGCCATGTCAGTGGGAACATGTGGTATTTGTCTCTTTGGGACTGGTTTATTTCACTAAGTATAACGTTTTCCAGATTCATCTATTTTCAAAACATGCTACAGGGCAGTTATAATCAAAACAGCCTAGCACTGGAACAAAAACAGATTGGTAGGCCAATGGAACAGAACAGAAATGTCATAAATTAAGCCAAGCATCTACAACCAATTTGTATTTGACAAATGAGCTAAAAATAAATCCCTGGAGCAAAGACAGTCTCTTCAACAAATGGTACTGGGAAAACTGGATTTCCACATGCAGAAGTATGAAGCAAGACCCCTACCTTGTACCTTACACAGAAATCCACTCAAAATGTATTAAAGACCTAAGTCAATGACCTGATACCATCACATTATTAGAGAACATTGGAGAAACCCTGCAAGACATTGGCATAGGCAAAGGCTTCTTTGATAAGACCCCAGAGGCACAAGCAATCAAAGCCAAAATTCGTAAGTGGGATTACATCAAATTGAGAGTTTCTGCACTGCATAAGAAACAGGAAAGTGAGTAGGCAACCAACAGAATGGGTGAAACTATTTGCAAATGATTCAACCGATAAAGGATTAATAACAAGAATATATAAAGAGATCAAGAAATTCAACAACAACAAAACAAACCACCCAGTAAAGAAATGGTCAAAGGACTTAAACAGACATTTTTTAAAAGAGAAAATCCAAATAGCCAACAGACACATGAAAAAATTCTCAGGATCACTATCAGTGAAATGCATATCAAAACCGCAATGCGGTTTCACCTCCCCCAGTTAAAATGGCTTTCATAAAGAAATCAACAAACAACAAATGTTGGCGAGAATGTGGAGAGAAAGATACCCTCGTCCACTGTTGGGAATGTAAATGGTACAGCCACTATGGAAGAGTGTGTGGAGATACCTCAGAAATCTGAATATAGACCTACCATATGACCCAGCCATCCCACTCCTGGGAACTTATCCAAGTGAAATGAAATCAGCATATCAAAGTGTTATCTGCTCCTCCATGCCTGTTGTAGCTCAATTCATGGTAGCTAAGACATGGAATCAAACCAAATGCCTGTCAACTGAAGACTGGATAAAGAAATTATGAGATATGTATACTATGGAATACTACACAGAAGTAAAAAATGAAATCCGGTTATTTCACGTATTAACAAAATGCAGGGCAGGTGTTGTGCAGCAACTTATTAAGCTGTCACTTGGGATGCATGTGTCTCATTTTGAAGTGGCCAGTTTTTGTTCAAGATACTCCACATTTCTGCTAACATGCCTGGGAGATAGTTAATGCTGGCTTATGTCATTTTTTACTTAAATAAATAAACCTTTTATAACAAATAAAAGAAAAGTTTTAGATTACAACACAGTTTTTCAGTTTTTCAATGTCATAGGGAAAAGTCCTTGGCTTTGGGTATGTTTATTAGCAACCATAGCCTCAGGCCATCAGATGCCATTAAACCTCCTGATTCTGACAATAAAAAATGTCTCTAGACATTTCCAAAATGTTTCCAGGAATCAAAACTTTCCCTACTTAAGAACCTCTGGATTAGACATATAAAATAATGTTTCATTTGTTATAATTTTCAAATATTATAACTACATTTTTGTATGACTTGTTTGCAAGCTGTTTTTATGAAGTAATTCAGATATATCAATCATTAACAAATATTTATTATGATTTTTTTGTAGGGAATCTTCAATCTGTTGATTATGAAACCTTTCTATGCCATGCAGTATTTGGAGCTAGCTGTGGTACTAGCAGAAATCTTCTCACAGTGATTTTTTGACATATCAAACCTGCAAGGCACTTAGAATATGGCTTGGCCCACAGAAACAAAAATTGTTCAAAAACTGTTGCTGCTGTTGTTGCAATTATCTACTCAGAGAAAATTACCACTAACTGGTTGGGAGGCTCCATAAGTTTTTTATTTCTCCTCTTGAAGAACCATTATGTGTACTTCCTGTGAATAGTAATATGAGGTGATTGGATTTATTATATTTCAGGGTACCTGTCAAGATGAGATGAGTAGCAATTGGGGTTATTCTTTAAAAGCTAGTCTACATCTGTCTCAAGAGGATCAGAGACATTTGACTCCTCTCATACACTTTCCTTTTTCCCTATAGAGTTATTTCTTCTTTATAAATTTTTATTTAAGTTATATAAGTTTCATGTATTTCATATATACAGATTTAGGAACATAGTGATACTTCCCAATCTGTCTTCCCTCATGCCCGCACTACAACCATTCTTCCTCTGCCCACTGCCATTCCCATTCTTAATTTTTACAAAGATCTACTTCCAGTTTACTTAATGATGGGAAGTTTAATGCTACACTAAGTAAAAGAGTTCAACAAATGTATGAAGAAATAAAAATACACTGTTCCTCAACTAGGGCTGTAAACAATCATTGAATCTGAATCTCAAAATGTCTATTTCACTCTCATACATTACACTTTAGATGGTCTATTAGTTACCTCGGATAATGGAAAACCTATGATATTTGTCTTTTTGGGACTGGCATATTTCACTAAGTATAATGGTTTCTAGTTACATCCTTTTTTTTTTTTCAAAAGACAGGATTTCATTTTTTTATATAGCTGAGTAGTGTTCCATAGTGTAGTTATGCCATAAATTCTTTTTTTAAAAAAAGATTTATTTATTTATTTGAAGGCAGAGTCACAGAGAGGCAGAGGCAGGAGAGAGACAGAGAGAGAGAGAGAGAGAGAGAGAGAGAGAAATAGCCAGAGCTGCATTGATCCGAAGCCAGGAGCCAGGAGCTTCTTCCAGGTCTCCCAAGCAGGTACAGGCACCCAAACATTTGGGCCATCTTCTAGTGCTGCTAGCCACAGCAGAGAGCTGGATCAGAAGTGGAGCAGCTGAGACTTGAAGTGGCGCTCACATAGGATGCTAGTACTGCAGGCAGCTCCCTACCCACTACACCACAGTGCTGGCCCCATGCCATAAATTCTTTATCCAGTCAATAGCTGGTAGACATTTGTTTGATTCCATATCTTAGCTATTGTGAATTGAGCAGCAATGAATATGTGGGTACAGATAACTCTTTCTTTTCTTTTCTTTTTTTTTTTTTTTGACAAGCAGAGTGGACAGTGAGAGAGAAAGACAGAGAGAAAGGTCTTCCTTCGCCGTTGGTTCACCCTCCAATGGCCGGCGCGGCCGGCGCCATGCAGCCGGCGCACCGCGCAGATCCGATGGCAGGAACCAGGTGCTTCTCCTGGACTTGGGCCATCCTCCACTGCACTCCCTGGCCACAGCAGAGAGTTGGCCTGGAAGAGGGGCAACCGGGACAGAATCCGGCGCCCTGACCAGGACTAGAACCCGGTGTGCCGGCGCCACAAGGCGGAGGATTAGCCTAGTGAGCCGTGGTCCCGGCCCAGATAACTCTTTCATGTGTTGAATTCTTTTAGTTTGGGTCAATTCCCAAGAGTAGGATGGCTGGGTCATATGGTAGGTCTATATTCAGATTTCTGAGGTATCTTCATACTGTCTTCCACAGTGGCTGCATAAGTTTACATTTCCACCAAGACTGAATTAGAACACCTTTTGCCTCAGATTCTTGCCTGCATTAATTTTTGGTGAATTATGCATGAGAGCCTTTGTAAATGGGGTGAGGTGAAACCTCATTGTGATTTTGATTTGCATTTTTCTAATGGCCAGTGATCCTGATGATTTTTTTTTCATGTGTCTATCAGCCATTTGAATTCCCTCTCTTGACAAACGCCTGTTCAAGTCCTTTGTCAATTTCTTAATGTTTTGTTTTGTTTTAGATTTTTATTTATTTATTTGATAGGTAGAATTACAGACAGTGAGAGAGAGACAGAGAGAGAGAAAGGTCTTTCTTCTGTTGGTTCACTCCCCAAATGGCCGCAGTGGCCGGAACTGCACCTATCCGAAGCCAGGAGCCAGAAGCTTCTTCCGGGTCTCCCACGCGAGTGCAGGGGCCCAAGTACTTGGGCCATTTTCTACTGCTTTCCCAGGCCACAGCAGAGAGCTAGATTGGAAGAAGCACAACCGGGACTCGAACTGGCGCCCACATGGGATGCCAGCGCCACAGGCAGAGAATTAACCGAGTGCGCCATGGTTCCGTCCCCTGTCCATTTATTCACTAGGTTGTTTGTTTCGTTGTTGTTGAATTTCTCGAGCTTTTTATATGTTCTCATTTCTAAGGCAAGATGACCAGGAAATGGTTGGTGGGTAAGATTATGTGTCTTTGAAAAGTATGGGAGAGTAGGGTCCTCTTCAGAAAGCAGGCATATGTACGAGCTAAACAGTGACATAAGTCTTTGAACTCACCATGCACCTAAGAAATGCATTTTTATTATAGCAGATATTACCATAAAATCAGACATATTTTACTTTATAGCTCTCATGACATCACAGATCACATGGTTCTGTCTCTGAGCACTATTTCGGCAAAGAAGATAAAGGCTAATTACAAGCAACTACAGAATGGCTCAAATATTCTTTGTGTGTTTCACATAAAGAAGAGTAAAAATAGTCTGTAGAATACTTAATGTTTTATTTTTTGCATGAATTCCATATGCTTTAAAGCTTACATCTACTACCTCTAAAATTTCTTCTTGGGTCCTATTCAATCCATCTCTTTTCTTTTACATCTCTCACTCTATCTCTTTCCCCCACTAACCCCTACATTGTTTTTCCTTTTTTTTTGTTGTTTCTTTAAACATTCACATACATATGATGTTCATTTTTTTTAGATTTTTTTATTTGTTTATTTGAGAGGTAGAGTTACAGACAGTGAGAAGGAGAGAAAGAGAGAAAAATCTTCCACCTGCTGGTTCACTCCCCAATGGCCGCAATGGCCGAAGCTGCACCGATTTGAAGCCAGGAGCCAAGAGCTTCTTCCGTGTCCCCTACACACTTGTAGGGGCCTAAGTGGTTGGCCCATCTTCTACTGCTTTCCCAGGCTGTAGCAGAGAGCTGGATCGGAATAGGAGCAGCGGAGACTGGAATTGGCATGCATATGGAATGCCAGCACCGCAGGAGGAGAATTAACTTACTGGGCCATAGCACCCCCAACCCATTTTAAATGTATGGCACAAAATTGGAAAGGATGAATCAAGGAGGGAAGGTGAAAGACTGAGTACAGAAGTTTAGACTACTCATTGATGGATTAAAAGGACAAAATTTGTGGCTTTATTGATGCTTTTTGTCTGGTCCCAATGGTATGTGATTTTTGCCACAGTTTTCCTCATTTGTAAAAATATTATCAGGTTTTCAATTTACCTCTGTTGGTCAAATGGCCATTTGTCTCCTGTGGTCTCAATAGTTTCTCATCAAGCTACATTTTCCTGGCTTTTCTCTCCTGCTCTTCATCAATTTTAGGTAGCTAATATTGTCCATTCATTTCAGGTCACATTTATAAATCCCACATGATTTATGGAGTAAACAGTTTTAATACAGGTTAAATTGCTTTCATAAGTATGCTTAGCTTATATTAATATTTAATGTAATTCAATAGATTTAATTCAAGTCTTTAGCATCCAACTTTCTTTCCTTCCTCATATATTCATCAAAATCTTTATGCCATTATCTTTGCATGTTCTTCTTTAGTTAACCCTCTACTCTTTCCATCTATCTTAAGTCCACACTCATTTAAAGCTCAACTCAAATGTTTTCAATGTGGCCTTCCTATTCCTTTAACTCACAACAATTCTCTACTCTAACAAATGAACTGTTAAAAATCTGTACTATTGAAGATGTCACGTTACTATAAATTATTTTATTCTAATTACTAATTGTTTCTACTTTATAAGCCTCATTTCCTCAATAATATTCTAAGGTCTTTAATCAATGGAAATCACTAGAATATAACTAGGGATAATTTATCTTAGTTTTCACTAGTGATAAATAGAATGTCATTTTGATGTCTTTCTTAGCAAGTTATGTTTATAATTATTCTGTTTCTTCTAATGCCTAGTATTTGAGCGCGTGCATACAAGATATTCAGGAAACATTTGTTGTTTTGCTAAGACAAATATGTAACTGATTTTATTACTTTTATTTTTAATAATATTATAGGAAGAATTATGGTCTCCACTAAAGACAACATTACTCTATAATATATGCACTGTGTATATGAATTCTTATGGAAAAAAAGGTATGGTTTTTAAATATGTAAAATTTAATTAACACTTAATATCTTCAAAATAATTTTAAATATTTATTTATTTTAAATAGTGAAGAGAAAGAGGGACAAGTAGAGAGAGGGAGAGAGAGAGAGAGAGAGAGAGAGAGAGAGCGCTCTTCCATTCACTAAAATAATTGAGGCTGGGACAGGCCAAAGCCAGTAGCCTCTATCTCTATTTGGTTCTCCCACAAGAGCAGCAGGAACCCAATTACTTGGGTCATTATCTGTTGTTAGATCAGAAGTTAGATCAGAAATGGAGCAGCTGGAGCTCCAGTTGGCTCTCTGAAATGGAGTGTCGGCATCCTAAACAGTGGCTAAATGCACTGTGCCACAGAGTTCACCCAACACTTTTTTTTTTTTCTTAAGGGAATAAAGTTATACATTGCCCAAGGTAGAATTTAAGCAATAATTCTCAAACTTCAGCATAAATGAAAACCACTTTTTGAGGTTGTTAAATTTCTGGGCCTATCCCATGAGTTTCTGATTCAGTTGACCTAGGGGAGAGTCCAAGTAATTGGATTACTAACACGATTTTGGTCATGTGGACACTACTGTTTCTAGAAATGTACTTTTTTAAAAATTTTCATTTATTTATTTATTTTTGACAGGCAGAGTTGGCAGTGCGAGAGAAAGACAGAGAGAAAGGTCTTCCTTTTTTTGCCGTTGGTTCACCCTCCAATAGCTGCTGTGGCTGGCGCGCTGCAGCCAGTGCACCGTGCTGATCCGATGGCAGGAGCCAGGCACTTACCCTGGTCTCCCATGGGGTGCAGGGCCCAAGCACTTGGGCCATCCTCCACTACACTCCCTGGCCACAGCAGAGAGCTGGCCTGGAAGAGGGGCAACTGGGACAGAATCCGGTGCCCCGACCGGGACTAGAACCTGGTGTGCCGGCGCCGCAAGGTGGAGGATTAGCCTAGTGAGCTGTGGAGCCGGCCTACTAGAAATGTACTTTGAGAACCAGTGTGTAAAGCATTTTCCCCTAAAAAATCATTTACTTCTATCACACTACTGGTATCATGTGAGCATGGTGGAAGAAGGCAAAAATGCCTAGAGATAAACACTTGTGATTATCTTGTTAAAGGCAAAATATTCAAACAAGAGGAGGATAATTTTCTCAGAAACAAGAAAGTTTTATTTTCATTGACTAGGAAGTATTAGGGTGATAAATGTGCCTTCGTTTCATCTAAATATACCCAGATGTTCCTGTTCTGAGTCTCAGATTCCCACACATTTACAATAACAGCCTCATTTTCACTTGAAAAGCCTGGCAAAACTGTGAATCTGAATTACGTGGTAGCTCTGAAGTCTTCACAATGAAATTATGGTTACTTTGCAAAGATAAAAGGTAGCATGTGGCTTCATAAGTCAGAAATTCTTCTATAGCCACCAGCTTTGTGCTCGCCTGGATAACAAAGGGAATGCCTTTATCACATCTCCAACCCCCAACCTTGGCAAGACAGTAAGGAATCACAGGAGTGTGTCTTAGAATTCAGTGGTAAAATCCAACTCTGGAAAGAACCTGAGGCTTGCCATCCCTAGGCCAGTGACCTCTGATGGAGCCCCTAGATTTGCCCTGGCATCAAGCAGGGACTCGTGCCCTGTGGGAATGGATTTGTTCCAGCATGTACGATGGCCAGCCTCATGTGGGCCTGGATCACAGCCATGACATTTGACAGGGTCTGGTGATTTTAAGACCCAGGTGTCACTCAACTCAATGCCAACTGAAACAGCAAAGGAGCTGCTTTAATCACCTTTTTACTCTCTGTGGGCAGATAGCAAAGAACCACAAGACTTTGTCTAAAGAATCAGTATAAGGATGGCAAAGCTCAACACTAAGGAAATCCCAATGGTCTGTGTCTCCAGGCCAGTACTGGGGGTGGAGTCTATGGACTTCTGTGACAAGTGGGGTCCTCTGGCTCCAGTTCATTGAATTTAAATACCAGTCAGCATTACTTATGGTATGGGATGCCAGTTTATCTTAACACCAGCCACTCTATTGCAGTGTGGTCTTCAAGGCTACCCCTCTGTTGCACTGGTCTCAGCAGTCGTGGACTGGGGTGTGACTTAGCATTGTGGTGTTGAGGATAATAAAACTGGACATCTGGGCTGTCCCAGCAGCAGGTAGATGCTTCATAGGATGGGATACTCATTTGTGGATGATTTGCCATATAGTGCATTCTGAGAGGATAATAGTCGTAGATTTGGGATAAATATCATCTCTGTGCATCTTCTGAGACTGAGGCACTGAAACTATAGTGCCGATTACTTGTGGCAAAACATGACTTCTGGTGTCATCTAGCACTACAGTTCAGGAAGTGTCCACAGACTCAGTGAAAACAAGCAGACTGCTGAGGATTTCTGGAAGGACAATCACAGAATCAAATTATGAAAACCAGAAAAATTAAATTATCTGTCAATGTGTAGATGATGTCTTATGCTTATAAGCATCATAGAACCATGACTTCACTTGATGAAAAAAACAACATGCTGGAAAATGATCACCTCTTATCTGACATTTTCAAATTTCCAAATGCCCAAATTTTCAGAAGATTCTCAGAAGAAACTTAATAGGCAAGGAAGGAGTGGAATGAGACTTTCACAGCAGTGAAGGAAAAAAGAGGCCTGCCATCCAAAAATAACGTACTTGGCAAAGTTTCCCTTCAGAGAGGAGGGGGAGATAAAGACATCACTCTACCAAAAAAGCCGATGAAGAATTTAAGATAGATGCTTTAAGAACACTCAACAAACTTTGAGAAACATAGAAAGGATTTAATACTCTAACAGAAATTTGGCAAACAGATGGAAGAAATAAAGAAAAATCAAACAGAACTTTTACAATAGAAAAGTACAGTTCACAAGTTAAAAACACAGTAAAAGGAATCAATGGCAAAGCTGATCAAACAGAAGAAAGAATCAGTGAGATTAAAGACAGTCTATGTAAAAATATGGAACCAGAGGAAGAAAAAGAGCAATGAGCTGAAGGAATGAAGAAAGCTTATGGGAACTTTTGGGCAGCATGTGGAGAACCAATCTCCCAGTTATTAGAGTTCAAGTGGGACTTGAGAATGCCAAATCCTATTCAAAGAGGAAATGACAGAAAACTTGCCAAACTTAGAAGAAGAGAGAACTAACCATGTATGGAAAGATAAGAATTAGAAAGTCAGGTTAACTATCCAGGTACATATTTTCATCAAGCTGTCAAAGGTTAAATATTAAAAATAGGATTCTTGGGGCCAGCAGTGTGGCATGGTGGATTAAGCTGATCTTTGCAGGGCTGGCATCAATATGGGCACTTGTTTTAGTACTAGCTGCTCTGCTTCTGATCCAACTCACTGTTAATGAATCTGGGAAAATAGCAGAAGACAACCCAAGTTCTTTGGCCCCTGTATACATGTAGGAGACCCAAATGAGACTCTTGGCTCCTGGCTTTGCCCTGGCCCAGCCCTTACTGTTGGGGTCATTTGGGGAGTGAACTAGCAGATAAAAGCTATCTCACTCTCTATCTCTATCTCTCCCTCTCTTTCTCTGTAACTCTGCCTTTAAAATAAATAAATAAATAAGATTATCAAAGCTGAAAGAGCAGATAAACAAATAATATATAATGGCACTCCAGTTTTCCAGAATGTAGACTTTGCAGAAGAAACATAACAGGATAGTAGAGACTAGAATTATACTTTTGCAATAATGAGGGGAAAAAAGAAAAACAAGCACCCTACTGGGATACTGTCCCCAGCAAATCTATCATTCAGATAGGAGAAAGAGATACAAATATACCTACAAAGACCAAACACTAACAGAATTTAACACCACCAGACCTGTCTTAACAAGAAATTCTGAGTTTTTCAAGCTGAAAGAAAGAACTTATAAAAACAAAAAAGCTGTCTGCACCTTAATGTTTATTGCATCTCAGTTCACAATAGCTAAGACCTGGAATCAACCCAAATGCCCATGAACAGTAGACTGGATAAAGAAATTATGAGACAGGTACTCTATAGAATACTATACAGCAGTAAAAAACAATGAAATCCAGTCATTTGCAACAAAATGGAGGAATCTGGAATACATCATGCTGAGTGAATTAAGCCAGTCCAAAGGGACAAATATCATATGCTCTCTCTAATCGGTGACAACTAACCAAACACAAAAAAGGAAACCTGTTGAAGTGAACAGTGACTTGATCAGCCCTTGTCCTGACTGCTGATGTACAATTTAATACTTTATCCCTTTAGTATTTTTTTTGTTCTACTTGATACTATTGGTTGAACTCTGTAATTAACACACACAATTATTCTTAGGTGTTTAAATTTAACTTAAAAGTGATCCCTGTTCATTATAAGAGTGGGAATAAGAGAGGGAGGAGATGTACAATTTGAGACATGCTCAAGCTGACTTGACCCAAATGGTAGAGTTAGAAACATACCAGGGGATTCCAATTCAATCCCATCAAGGTGGCAAGTACCAATGCCATCTCACTAGTCCAAGTGATCAATTTCTGTTCACAACTGATCATAATGATAGGACTAAGAGTCAAAGGGATAACATAAACAAGACTAGTGCCTGAAAATACTAACTGATAGAATAAAAAAAAAAAGGGAGAGAACAGTCCAACATGGGAAGCGGGATACACAGCAGACTCAGAATGGCAGATGTCCTAAACAGTACTCTGGCCTCAGAATCAGCCCTTAAGGCAATCAGATCTGGCTGAAAAGCCCATGAGAGTATTTCAGGCATGGAAAGCCAAGAAACTCTGGCAAAAAAAAAAAAAAAAAAAAAAAAAAAAAATCTAAATGAAAGTTCTCTGCAAGTGGGATCCCAGTGGAAAGAACAGGTCATCAAAGAAGGAGGTACCTTTCTCTGAAAGGAGGAGAGAACTTCCACTTCGACTATGACTTTGTCTAAGTATGATCAGAGTCGGCAAACTCAAAAGGCTTCTATAGCTTTGGCAATTCATGACTAGCGCCTAGAGTGATTACTGACGCCATAAACAAGACTGTCAAATTGTTAAGTCTTCAACAGGAGTACAGGAGTCACTGTGTACTTAATCCTCATGTAGGATCTCTGTCCTTAATGTGTTGTTCAATGTGAATTAATGCTATAACTAGTACTGAAACAGTATTTTTCACTTTGTGTCTCTGTGTGGGTGCAAACTGTTGAAATCTTTACTTAATATATACTAAATTGATCTTCTGTATATAAAGAGAATTGAAAATGAATCTTGATGTGAATGGAACGGGAGATGGGAGGGTTGCGGGTGGGAGGGAAGTTGTGGGGGGGAAGCCATTGTAATCAATAAACTGTACTTTGGAAATTTATATTTACTAAATAAAAGTTAAAAAAATGAAAAAAAAGAAAGAACTTCTAATGAGTACAAAGAATATTCCCAAAGTAGAAAATTAGGAGTGGGTGATGTGGCACTGCAGATTAAACCACTATTCATAATGCCAGCATCCCATATCAGAGTTTCCATTCAAGTCCTTGCTACTCTGCTTCTAATCCAACTACCTGGTAACATGCCTGTGAGGGGAGCCAGAAGGTGAATAATTACTTGGGCTCTTGCCACTCATATGGGAGACCCAGATGGAGTTTCAGGCTCCTTGCTGGGACTGGTGCTTTGGCGAATGGATCATTATTAGGAAAATCTCTTTCTCTCCCTGTCACTTTGCCTTTCAAATGAACAAAAATTAATCTTTTTTTCTTAAAAAAAAAGTAGAAGACTAATTATCAAGGGTAGCCTTATATAGAAATTTACAATGCTCTAATATAGTAAAGATAGTAGTGTACAAGCCATTCCTGTCTTTGGTATGAAAACATGGGAGTCCAGATATGTCTTCAACAGATTCATTTCATATATATGTGTGTATATATATATATATATATATATATACAGTTCTATATGGCAGTTCTATTTTTATTTATTTTTTTTTAGGCATCCTCACATTGTTTGCTATGATGGCTATACTAATTTACATTCCCACTAATGGTAGGCAAGTGTTCCCTTTCCTGTACATACTCCACAGCTGTATCATCTTTTGTCTTTGTGACAACAATCAATCTAACTGGAATGAGGTGATAACTTATGGTGGTTTTAGTTTGCATTTCCTTGGTGATTAGTGATGTTGAGGATTTTCTCATGTATGTGTTGAGACATATCTGTTTGGATTACTTGTGTGATTTTTGTTGTTGTTGTTGTTGTTTATTTATTTGTTCTTGCTATTGATTCCTTTGAGTTCTTTATATGTTTTAGTTATCAACCCCTTGTCAGATATACAACTTGGAAATCTCTTCTATTCCATATGTTGTCTCCTCATGCTGTTGATTCTTGTTGAACAGAAACTATTTAGTCTGATCAGATCCCATTTGTCTGGTTTTTTTTTTTTTTTTATCTTGTGCTCTTGAATCTGACCCCCTAAATCTATACATATTCCATGCCCTGATTTGTTATTCTCTGTGTCTTATTTAGTAACTCCAAAGTTTCAGGTCTCACATTTTGGTCTTTTACATATTTTGAGTTTACAATTTTGGTGAGAGGTAGGGGTCTAGGTTCATTGCTCTGTATGTAGATATTCCCAGGACAAATTATTGAAAAGATTGTCCTCCTTCCAATGTTAATTTAAATCACTTTTGTGAAATATCAGTTGACCACAGATGTGTGTGTTTACTTCTAGTACCTCAACTATGTTCCATTTGTCCATAAGTCTGTGCTTACTCAGTGCCATGCTGTTTAAATTACTCTAGCTTTGAAACTTATTTTAGTGCAAGGGAGTGTTATACCTCTTGCTTTGTTCCTTTTGCTCAAGATTTCTTTGGCCATTCAGGCTCTTTTGTGATTCCATTCAAATTCTAGTAATGTTTTTCTCCAGTTCTGTGAAAAACGGCCCTGGGATTTTGATAGGGATTACACTGAATCTGTAAATTGCTTTGGATAATAAGAATATTTATGATTTTGATTCTTCTAATCCATGAGCACAGGATGTCTTCTCATTTCTTTGTGTCCTCTTCAATTTTTCCATCAATGTATAATAGCTTTGATTATAAAATTGTTCCTAAGCATCTTGGTTTTCTATCTATTAGAAATGGGATTGCTTTCTTGATTTTGTTTTCAGTTGAATCTGTATTGGTGTGTAATAATATTACTGATTTTGCTTGACAATTTTGTATCCTGCTACTTCACTGAATTTGTTTATTAGGTCCAAAAGCTTTTCAGTGGGGTTGTTGGGGTTTTTCTTTAGGTAAGATCATGTCACCTGGAAACAGTGACAATTTGATTCCCTGCTTTCCAATTTGAATGCCCTTT
This sequence comes from Oryctolagus cuniculus, assembly GCF_051225735.1. Lineage (NCBI taxonomy): Eukaryota > Metazoa > Chordata > Mammalia > Lagomorpha > Leporidae > Oryctolagus > Oryctolagus cuniculus. The sequence goes on along the minus strand of NC_142872.1, from coordinate 88,161,148 downwards.
ATTTCTCTTATCTAAATGCTCTGGTAATGACTATCAGTATTATCTTGAATAAGAGTGGTGGAAGTGAGCATCCCCGTGTTTTTCTAGATCGTAGCAAGAAAGCTGCCAGTTTTCCCCATTCAATATGAGCTCATCTTCAGGCTTCTTATGCATAGCTTGCATTATATTGAGCTATGTTCCCCTAATATCAATTTTCTCATCATTTTTTATCATGAAGTGATGTTGAATTTTATTGAATATATTTTCCATATCTATTCAGATGTTCATTTGATTTTTGTTCATTCTGTTAATGTATTGCATCACATTAATTGCTTTACCTATTTTAAATCATCCTTGAATCCTTGGGATGAATCCCATATGATCGTGGTTAATAATCTTTTCAATATGCTGTTGGATTCTATTTACAAATATTATATATATATATTATATATACAAATTTTTCTCTTTTTTTTGACAGGCAGAGTGAATAGTGAGAGAGAGACAGAGAGAAAGGTCTTCCTTTGCCGTTGGTTCACCCTCCAATGGCTGCCACGGCCGGTGCGCTGCGGCCTGCACGCCGCGCTGATCCGATGGCAGAAGCCAGGTGCTTCTCCTGGTCTCCCATGGGGTGCAGGGCCCAAGCACTTGGGCCATCTTCCACTGCACTCCCGGGCCACAGCAGAGAGCTGGTCTGGAAGAGGGGCAACCGGGACAGAATCCGGCGCCCCGACCGGGACTAGAACCTGGTGTGCCGGCGCCGCAAGGTGGAGGATTAGCCTAGTGAGCCGCGGTGCCGGCCCTATTTACAAATATTTTACTGAGGACTGTTCACCAAGGATATTGGTCTATAGATTTCTTTTATCTGGTTTTCATAATAAGGTAATACTGACCTCATTGTATGAGTTTGGAAGAATTCTCTCCACTTTAAAAAAATATTGATTTATTTGAAAGGCAGAATGATGGAGAATAAAGAGAGAGAGAAAGAGAGAAGAGAGAAGAGAAAGAAGAGATAGAGATAGAGATAGATAGATAGATAGAGAGAGGCTTCCATCTTCTGGGTCATTCTTCCAAATCTGTGCAAAGGCCAAGACTGGGCCAGTCCACTCCTGGAACCCAAAACTCCCCTCCGATGTAGCATGGAATTCAGGAAGTTGAAACAGCTTCCGCTACCTTCTCAGGTGTATTGGTAGGAAGCTATATCAGACGCATAGAGTTGTTGAGACTCAGGCATCCTAAATACTTGTTCCACCATCTTTTATTGGTTTCCCAAGCACACTAGCAGGGAGAGGGATTGGAAATAATACAGCCAGCACAGAAATTGGCATTCTGATTCAGGATGTTAGTGATAAACAAAAGCTTAATCTGCTGTGCCACAACACCAGCCCCTCCCACTTTCATTGTTTGAAATTTTTAAAAGTGTTGGTGTTAATTTTTAAAAAATATTTAGTTATTAGTTATGTCTAACAATCTTGCATATTTCTGTAGTATCAGTCATGATGTCTCCATTTTCATCTTTCATTTTATATATATAAATTTTCTCTCTTTTTTTCCTTACTAAGGGTTTGTCAATTTTGTTTGCCTTTTTTAAGAACTGGGTTTTTATTCCATTGTGTTTGTTAATCTCTATGTCATTTATTTGTGATTTAAATTTTATCATTTCTTTCCTTCTATTAATATAGGTTTGATTTGTTCTTATTTTCATAGTTGTAGGCAGCCTTTGGACAAGTCAAGGATAATCTAGACCTTGAGGAATTCCTGGGATAAAAAAGTCACATACTCCCATCCTGAAGGAGGATGACATCCTGAAGGAGGACGATAATCAAGAATGCTCTGTTAAAATTATCTGTGCTACCAGAGGCCCCGATAAATTGCTTACATATGTTGTTATCTTTTGTGCTTCTTTGTTCTGCAGCTGGTTATGCATAAATACTGCTTGGACTTTAGAATAAATGAGCCTTGATCAGCCTTGTTGTCTTGGCTCCATTCTCTGCGCCCTTGTCCCTCTTTTCATTCCCACTCCCTCCTTCAGGTTCTGTTCAACTGGTGCGGCTGGCCCACACACATAGTTTCTTGAAGTGCAGCAAATACTATTTATATGAAATATTTCTTTTTTTGATGCAGGCATTAATTACTATAAAATTGCCACTTAGCATTGCTTTTTCTTTTTCTTTTTTTTTTTTTTTTTGACAGGCAGAGTGGACAGTGAGAGAGAGACAGAGAGAGAAAGGTCTTCCTTTTGCCGTTGGTTCACCCTCCAATGGCCGCCGCTGCAGCCGGCGCACCGCGCTGATCCTGGCAGGAGCCAGGAGCCAGGTGCTTTTCCTGGTCTCCCATGGGGTGCAGGGCCCAAGCACCTGGGCCATCCTCCACTGCACTCCCTGGCCATAGCAGAGAGCTGGCCTGGAAGAGGGGCAACCGGGACAGAATCCGGCGCCCCGACCGGGACTAGAACCCGGTGTGCCGGCGCCGCAAGGTGGAGGATTAGCCTATTGAGCCACGGCGCCGGCTAGCATTGCTTTTTCAATACCGCATAGGTTTTAGTATATTACACTGTCATTTTCCATTGCTTAAACAAATCTCTTCCTTAATTTCTTCTTTTAATATCCACACATTTGTCGTTTTCAATGTTTTTCTTGTTATTTTCTAGTTTTTTTGCTTTGTGGTAGAAAAAATGATTTTTTTAACTTTATTGAGACTTATCTTGTGGCCTACCATATAGGTCTAACCTGGAAAATGTTCCTTGTGTTATAGAGAAGAACGTGTACTCTGAAGATGTTGATGGAAAGTTCTCTAGAGGTCTATTATACCCAATTGTTCTAGGGTGTCATTTAACTCTGCCATTTCTTTATTAATTTTCTGTCTAGATCATCTGTCCATTTCTGAAAATGGGCTTTAAATGTCCTCTTTTATTACTGTATTGGAGTCTTTTGCACTCTTTAAGATCAATTAATATTTGCTTTACTGACTTTTTGCCACAATATTTGGTTTATTTTTATAACTGTTATTTCTTATTGCTGGATTGAGCACTTTATCATTTATGACATTCTTTTTCTCTTTTTCCTGCTTTTGATTTAAAATATACTTTATCTAATAGAAGTAGGGCTACTCTTGCTTCTAATAGCTTCTGAGTAATCCTATGATTAATCTTTTGAATTCCATTTAAGGCATTTCATCAATTTCTTCACCTTCTCATTCTGATATTGAAGTGTTGTTCTGTTCCGTTGGGGGAAGAGGTCATGTTATCTTCCTTATTCTTGTGTCTTGAATGTCTGTGTTTATTTAGACATTTGTTGAGATATCTGTTTTTTTTTTTCCCCTCTAAAGCTTTTTATTTTTTTCTGAACTATGCTTCTTTGGCTTAGTGGAATGTCTGCTTTTTCAGTGAATACCCAGAGGTGTGTTTTGGGTGTGACCAGGGAGCTCTGGTGTGTTCCAGGGTGGGGCAAGTTTCCAGGGTGACAACCAAGTTGGGTGTGGTAGAGCTCCTCTTGTTAGCAGAATGGGGGTCATGATATTGGCTCAATCACACCCTCACCTCCTAATCCATGTCTGGGTGTTAGCCCTTAGTGGGTTTAACATGCATCTATGCTTCTGCATGTACAGCACAAAGATTCTGTGCAGTGCTCTGTGTGAGCATAGATCCTACTGCAGGATCTATGCCAGGGGTATTGTGCATGTGGAGCTGTATACAGTGATCACCCAGAAACGCAGCAAAATCTTGAGCCCTCTTATTCAGTCACAGAATTCCCATAGATTCAGTACTCAGGGTTCCCATAGTCATGTGTTACAGAGGATCCACTCCACCCTGCTAGCCTGTCCTATCCACAGTGAGGCAGAAATTCTCAGAGCCACTTGCCTGTGTGTGCTTCTCCTAGGTGGTTTGAGCACTGAGCTCTGGCTTGTGATATGTTGAGATGCTGGGGGCACCTCACAGTTGTTTGTGGGTGCCCATCCCCCTGTCAATCCACCTAGCCAGCTCAAAATCAGAGGGCAGCACTAAATTTTCCCTCTGGTAAAATTTCAGACCACACACTTGCACGATAACTGCTGGCTTCAGACCTACTTCTTTCACAATCATGCTGGGCACCAAGAGTCTCTGTAGTCAGTGCTAATGTCAGAATGGTTCCTTCTTCCCATCTGTTTCTGTGTTTGTGCACTGGAGCTGCTGTTTGTTTCTGTTGATAAGATGGTGATTGTCACCACCAATTGCTGGGTGCATGTACAAGACCCGTGGCAGCAGCTACCTACTTATGTACAAAATGGCACCTGCCCTCTCTTAGCTGGTTGCCAGGTACCATTGTGAACTGGGGAGGAAACTTGACCCTTTGCTTCTCCTCTGGGTGAACAGGCATCCTGTCTCCCACAGGGTTCGGAGTCAGACTCAAAAGACAGTGTTGTCTGCTAGGCTTTCCCTCTGGATGCAACACCAGTGACATGGCCACTGCCATCTGATCTCACCGGGATCTCCAAAGCTGGCTCTTTCTCCGCTCAGGGCTGATGGGGTCGTTTGTTGTATCCACGCTTGTTGCTGCACAGTTGCACCTTCCACACAGATCCATGCCCTGTCTCCTCACACCACAGAAGCTCGCTGTAGTTTTCCCTCTAGCTCTCCCATAAGCATGCACTTCTTCAACAGGCCAGGCCAGTTCACCCGAAATGCCATTGATTTTCAATGTGGAAAATCAGGATCTTGGATGGGCAAAAATGTCAGCTTCTGAAGAGCCCTGGCAGCTCTGCCCGCTAAGAGCTGAGTCACTGGAAATGAAACTTTCCTGGAGTCAAAGGCTCCCAGGTCAGAGCTGCAGACCCTGTTGGCTCTAAGCTGAAAAATCCCTTCACTCAGCCCAGCTTCCAAAGTAACCATACCCCTCTCCTGTCAGTTTCTATTTACCTCTCAATGGGAACATTTCTTCATGCTTTAAACAGCACCTTTCTTAGGTCTTCTAACAATGACTCTGTCCTTTGCTTTACATGCTGTGAATTTAATTTGTTTGTTAGATCCATTTTCTCCAGACTTGAAACAGGGAAATACTAGATTGCCATGCACATGAATTTTTAGATGGAAACAATTTCTGTGAGCTGGCACTGTGTCCCCCTTGAGGAGCCACCTCCCATTGGAACCCTGTCTTGACTGCCATGCCCTACTCCATCGCCACTCAACATGATGAAGCCAGGGTGGTCATTGTCCCATACCCTCTAACAGAAGTTAGGGGTCATTCTTCTGGGGGAGGGAATGTGAGGAGTCAGACTGCATGATAGACAGTCAGGTGGGTCCTGGTTGAAACTGAGGGTACAAAATGATTGCTTCCCCCAAAAGTTCTCTTTAGCAAGGTCAAAAGTGCCTGCCCCACTCCTTGGGAGTTTCCAATCTTATCATGAAAATAGCAAGGTAGTGGTGATTCCATCCTTCTGAGCTCACAGTTTATTGTGAGAACTATTTATCTATCCACCCTTCAGATGGCATTTTTGTCTTACCATGAGCAAGCCAGACAGTGCAAATAAGATTGCAGATCAGGATTTTTGATGGATTTTGTCCAGTCTTGTAAATTAATGTCAGCTGCTTGTCAAGTTTTTTTTTTTTTCTTCCCCAAAATTGTGCTTAAAAACCCCACTACAACTAGCTCCCTCAGGTTTTGCCTGTGTTGGAGTTCCCCTCCTGGCCACTCCACCAGAAGTTCTCTGACTTAAATAAATCTTCTGTTTTTCTTTTTTAAAAGAATGCACTTTCTCCAGGTTTTTGTTGTTGTTGTTTGTTTATTTTTACTATTTTTACCAAGCCTAGCGCCAACCACCCTGCCTCTATTCCACCATCTTGGAATTCCAATAGAAAATATTTTAGAGTCAAATATTTATCTTACTTCACATGATTCATTTAAAATATATATCCTTTATTTTGATAATTACTCCGCATTTTCTCTTTAAATGATTCATTCTTACAAGATAGCTAAATATAGCCAAATTATCTGCAAATAAGTCACGGGAATGCCCAAATGTCTGTGATGCTCCCCAAACACTGAAGAACAAGGAGACCATTATGCCTGTCATTTCAGGTCTGCAAACATCATCCAGAATGTGGTGAGTGTTACTTAGATGTTGTATATAATTTCCCAGTTCAGCATTCCCTTTTTAATAGACGAAGCTTTCAGCCTAAAGTCTTCTTCAAGCATTTTCAGGGCCCTATAGAAAAAATTGGGGAATACCACTTTTTAAATTATGTGTTCCAATAGAATGACTTTAGTCAATTATTGCTATGTAAGAAGAAATTATTGTCATCCAGAATACATTCTGTGATACTTATGTAAATTAATGGGATATGCTACAAAATAACCCAGGACTGGATATGCTAGCATGTCTTTTTAGGGCTTGTAATACTGCACATTGTATTTCATCAGGCTACAGGCTAACTGACATGTAACTGAATGTTGACTCCAAAGATTATATTAAATCCTAACATTAGCATGCAGCTGTGAAGCCAAGAATGCCTATTATGTCCCTGGATGTTGTTCTCTAGAAGATTGCAATGTAAGAACACTTGGCTAGTGCCTGTGTCCTCTAAAATGTTCCATAAACATTTCTCCCCCAACAGGTGCTTCTATGATTCCTTACCTGGAGTCTGGTGTGCCCTTGACTATGGAAGAAATTTCTAGTGTCTCCCAGGGCAACTTGATCAAAGGTGATACAGCCCCTTCCTCCTTGGACCCAGTGCCGCCAATACAGCCTCCTAGACACTCCTTTATCATGGGTCTCCTTTCTCTGAAAGCTCACAGTCACGTGCTGCCTGTTGTCCAGTGCTGAAAACAATTGCTTTATATATTTCTTCAAGTTTAATAGTTGTTCAATGGGAATATAAGTCTGATCCCAGATAATTGGACTGTGGTTATACAAGTCAATACTTGGTGAGTGCTTATGTGGACTTTCTGTATAAATCTACATCCTTAATATAAGTCAATATTCTTTCAAAGTAACATTTGAAAATTAAAAGACAGATCTTTTGACCCTAATGTAAAAAGCTATATAACAAATTAAATGAGAAAAAGTCTTTTCCAAAGTATAAGCTATGATTTCTTTATAAATACATACATATATATATATTAATATTTCATATGTCCAGATGTTTATACTTAATATGTATTTATGTTTATATTTGTATTAATATGTGTGCAAAAACCCTACAACATCATATATCAAGTTAGTGATTATAAATAATACATAATAATTAATAATTAATTGGGATATTAATAATCAAAGAGGTTTTAACACTTTCTACTCTATGCCTGTTATGTTTCAATTTCTTTAAATTTGAACAAAAGAGATGTTAAGGTTTAAAAAAGAATATGTTTGCAAATAGGTGAATGAAAACCAAGGTTATAAATGAAGGTTACTTCATCCATTTTTCACTAAACGTGTACCTGATTTTCTGAGTCATGGTCCAGCCAGCCTGCTGCATTCCACTCTATACACATTTGGGTATATTAACAAAAAGGGAAAGTATAAAATATTTAAAGCCTATGGAGCACTTAGGAGTGCCAAATGATCTGTTTCATACACTAAGGTCTTTGCTATGCATTTTAGGTCGAATTTGCCCATTTATGTTAGCTATAGATGCAGTGCTGCTTTCTTATATTTAATTTAGTCCTATCATAAAACCAACAATTAACTGATCCATTCTAAAGATTCCTTTTATTTGTTATTCTTCAGGTTATGTGTAAATAACTTAGTGGTAAGGATTTTTTTATCCTCAGGGGTCATTTTTAAGTGTTGAAAACACTTAAAAATAGAAAATATATTTATAGTTAAAGTGAGAAAATCACCTTCCTATTACCCTCATCTCCATTCCCATTTGAATCTTATAGATGTCATGTCTTGCTGAGTTGTCAGAAGGAACTAAACCTGTGTTTATAAAAATAGTCATTGAACCACACTTCCATGCCGGGTCCACCACCTGTCAATGACACAGATATATGGCTTTGTTTGAGTGTAATTAGAGGCAAAAATGAATGGATATCCACATTATGTTGTAACAGGATCTTCAAGAGGTACAAATTATATGATTTTAATTTCAATCTTCTTTTCATTTATATTTCTGTTTCATTTGCATGCCTGAATGGTGTTTCCTGTAGCAATTACCTATATTTTCCCTTTATTTGTAATTATGTATCACCACCATCCCCAACACAGTTTGGTAGTTCATGGTGAATCTGATGGGCTTCTGAATAAAAAATGAAATTCTGAAATTATATTAGTATGATATAGCAATTTGAATTCTTTAAATATCAAAAAAGTCACTTTCTTCATGAATCAAAGTTATCAAGGGTCAGTGGTGTAGCACAGTGGGTTAAATTGCTCCTTGCTACCACGACACACCATATCAGAATTTGAGAATCAGCTGCTCTGCTTCCAATCTAACTCCCTGATAATGCAGCTGGGAAGACAGTGGAAGATGGCCCAAGTACTTGCTACCCATGGTGAAGCCCTGGATGGAGTTTCTGTCTCTTGGCTTCAGCTTGGCCAAACCTGGGGCATTGTGGTCTTTGTGGAGTGAACCACTAGATGGAAGATCTCTGTCTGTCCCTTTTTCTCTCTGTCACTCTGCTTTCCAAATACATAAATAAAGGAACAAGTGATCAGCAAAATTATGTAATACAGCATTAATATCCTCAGTTTGAAAATTTTGTTGTTGTTCTTGTTGCTGTAATTGCTTTACTGTGATTAATTTGATCAAACAAAACTATTGATGAGCATTGAAAGGATGATCTAGATTTTACAATTTATGCAAAAGTAACATATGGATTAGCAGGGACTTGAGAAAAATAATGTGATAAAGACAGATTCTTGAGTAGCCTCAATAAAGTATCATTTAATTTAGGAATGAACTTTATCTGTATCCTAGAGCTTAATATACAACCCATCACTCTGATATTTTTAACCAAGTGAGTCCATGTATATTTAAATGATTTCCTATTTGAAAAACTGCTTAGGGGTTTAGGAATCCTCTTGTGTGTCTGGATGAACCTGAGAGTTAAGGATGAGATTTATGAAGCTTTTGACTTTGGTTTTGGAATTTGACTCTTGTCCTAAAGCAGAGATAGGCAAAATTTCTGTAAAAAGACAGAAAGTAAATATTTTAGGCATTGTTGGAACACTATAATTTTGGTTTCAATTACTCATGTCTGTCATAGTGTAAAATTAGCCAAAGATACCAAAAAGATGAAGGGTACATCTGTGTTCCAATAAAGCTTTGTTTACAAAAATTGGAAACAGGCTGGGTTTGGCTTACAGATCGTGACTTTCAACATGGCTTGTTCCAGATAAAATACAATTTAATTGAAATTATGTCAATCAAATGAAAAATTATTATTATTTTTGTGGACACCCAGGGAAAATTATATACATTAAAAAGTTGTTAGAAAATTTAAAAAAATTGATGTAGTTTATTTTAAAAAAATCTTTTGAAGTGATAGTCTTTAAAATCTCAATGATATTACTAAAATAATTAATATGGTCTACAGCTTGTTCTTTATAAATGATACACAAACATTAGAAATCACCTGATCTGACATGTATATATCACATATAATGAGTTGGAGGCTCAGATGGCTTGGCCTGGCCAGATCTCATAGCTGGCAGTGGCCAAGCTAAAATCCAGATGTAGTATCCTCTTTTCTTGTTCTCTTTTAAAGAGTGTTTTTAAATTTATTTATTTGAAAGGCATAGAGACAGATAGACTCGTAGACTGCTTTCATCCACTGATTTTCTCCCTAAATGCCTACAACAGCTAGGGCTGGGCCAAGTTGAAGTCAGAAGTCAGGAAGTCAGTGCAGGTCTCCCAAGTGGGTGGCATAGACCCCATTACTTGAGCCATCACTTCCCAGAGTGCGCATTAATAGGATGCTGGAATCAGGAGTGGAGCCTGTACTTGAATTCTTTTTTTTTTTTTTTTTTTTTTTATTTTATTTTTTTTTTTATTTTTTTTTTTAAACTTTTATTTAATGAATATAAATTTCCAAAGTACGACTTATGGATTACAATGGCTTTCCCCCCATACCGTCCCTCCCACCCACAACCCTCCCCTTTCCCACTCCCCCTCCCCTTCCATTCACATCAAGATTCATTTTCGATTATCTTAATATACAGAAGATCAGCTTAGTATACATTAAGTATGGATTTCAACAGTTTGCTCCCACACAGAAACATAAAGTGAAAAATAATAGATGATTTTTTTAAATGATGATGAAATCAGATCAAACCTATTGTCATGTTTAATCCCAGTGAGAGTCAAGTTGGGAATTGATAATTTCTTTTTTTTTTTTTTTTTTTTTTTTTTACAGAGGATCAGTTTAGTATGCATTAAGTAAGGATTTCAACAGTTTGCACCCCCATAGAAACACAAAGTGAAATATATTGTTTGAGTACTCGTTATAGCATTAAATCTCAATGTACAGCACATTAAGGATAGAGATCCTACATGAGGAGTAAGTGCACAGTGACTCCTGTTGTTGACTTTACCAATTGACACTCCTGTCTATGGCATCAGTAATCTCCCTATGCTCCAGTCATGAGTTTCCAAGGCTATGGAAGCCCTCTGAGTTCTCCGATTCTTATCTTGTTTAGACAAGCTCATAGTCAAAGTGGAGGTTCTCTCCTCCCTTCAGAGAAAGGTACCTCCTTCTTTGATGGCCTGTTCTTTCCACTGGGATCTCACTCGCAGAGATCTTTTGCCAGAGTGTCTTGGCTTTCCATGCCTGAAATACTCTCATGAGCTTTTCAGCCAGCTCCGAATGCCTTTAGGGCTGATTCTGAGGCCAGAGTGCTATTTAGGACATCTGCCATTCTATGAGTCTGCTGAGATTCTCACTTCCCATGTTGGATCACTCTCCCCTTTATTTACTCCATCAGTTAGCGTTAGCAGGTACTAGACTTGTCTATGTGCTCCCTTTGACTCCCAGTCCCTTCACCATGACCAACTGTGAACTGAAACTGATCACCTGGAACAGTGAGATGGCATTGGTACATGCCACCTCGATGGGATTGAATTGGAATCCCCTGGTATGCTTCCAACTCCACCACTTGGGGCAAGTCAGCCTGAGCATGTCCCAAATTATACATCTCTTCCCTCTCCCATTCCCACCACCATGTTCAACAGGGATCACATTTCAGTTAATTTTCAACACTTAAGAATAACTGTGCATCAATTACAGATCTAAACCAGTCATATTAAGTAGAACAGACAAAAAAAACTACTAAGAGGGATAATGTATTTAGTTGTTCATTAACAGTCAGGGCTATGCTGATCAAGCCACCGTTTCCCATAGTGTCCACCTCACTCCAACAGGTTTCCCTCTTGGTGTTCAGTCAGTCGTCACCGATCAGGGAGAACATATGGTATTTGTCCCTTTGGGACTGGCTTATTTCACTCAGCATGATGTGTTCCAGATTCCTCCATTTTGTTGCAAATGACTGGATTTCGTTGTTTCTTACTGCGGTATAGTATTCTAAAGAGTACATATCCCATAATTTCTTTATCCAGTCTATCGTTGATGGGCATTTAGGTTGGTTCCAGGTCTTAGCTATTGTGAATTGAGCTGCAATAAACATTAGGGTGCAGACCTTGTACTTGAATTCTAATATGGGTGCTCTAATATGGGATGGGGCATCCCAAGCAATGTCTTAACCACTATATCAAATACCCATCTGGTTTTTTTTTCTTTGTATATCATAATGCTCTCTTTCAATATTAATCTAACACTTCTATGGGATTTGCAATTTCAGTTCTTTCTGAGCCTTATAATAAATATCCAGTAGAATGTAAATTGCATTGGAGGATGTGTACAAGTGAATTATCAAGGCCCTTTCAAGACTTCCATGATGCTGGCTCTTTCTTTTTCACACATATCTTCTCCAAGGAGATGAAAAATACAATTCACTGACAATTAGGTATGATTTTTAGAAATAATTGTCATTAAAGTTTAAGAATAATGATTAAAGAGGACAACCCACATGCCTAATGCAAATAAAGAGTCTTGTCTCACAGATCTTGTCTGTGTCCAAAGGCAAAGGTATACAGAAAAAAAATTTCATCCTCTTGGCAAACTAAAGTCAACTTCAGGACAAATGCATGCATGCCAGTGTAATGAATTACTATAAAATAGGAAAATGCCACCTAAGGTTAGCAGCCACATTAGCTTCATGGTTTTTTCTTGAAACACAAGAGTTTAACTCATGTAGCTGCTAGAGCAGGAGGAGAGCAAGGGCAGCACTTGTCAATGCAAACAAAGCCCCACAGCCTCTCCCATGTGATGCTCCAAAGGGCCAGTCTTGTCCAATGTAGGGAGAAGTCCATTTCCTTTTCCTACTCCCTGCCTTTCTCAATCAAGTGTAGGAGTCCTAAGTGTATAAGTGTCCCAAGCACAGCAACTATTAAGTGTTCCTTCATTTTAGGTAAAACTTTCTGGATATCCAGACATAAGACAGAATACTTAGTCCATTTCCAAGTAATGTAACTACCAATACTACAGAAAGCTGTGTTCTTTCATTTCACAGGTTCTTCCTACAATGCTCCAATAACATTTCTCCCCCAAAAGGTGACTCTATGATCCCTTCCCTGAGTCTGGGTGTGTTCGTGACTATGGCAGAAATGTCCAGTGATTTTCAGGACTACATAATCAAAGGTTATACAGACACTACCTCACTGGACCCAGTACCTTCATTGCAGCCTGCTGGACCCGACTTAACTGAAAATTCTATCCATCAGGTCAGTGAGACCTTTTGTCTCCACAGTTCCTATATTCCTGGACTAGTATCTACGTAGTATTCTCACCCAGAAAGTCAAGGATAATCAGCTTCCACTTCATTGGTCTACCTTCTCTCACAACTCACAATTGTATGCTGCCTGTTGTCCAATGCTGAAAACAGTTGCTTTATGTATTTGTTCATGTTTGATAATTGTTCTGTGGGAATATAAATCTGATCCCAGGTATGCTATCATTGCCCATGTGTAAGTTTACTTTCCTGCCATACACACAAGTTGTTTTTGTATTTATTAAAAAGAAGAGTTTGCTACCATAGTGTTTTCAATGTTATTATTAATTTAGAAATACATCTTTTGTATTTTGTAGAAACTGGTCACTTACTACTCCTCATTAATGTTGCATTATTTACAATTTCATTCATATCTGAGAGTCTTGGTCTCATCTGTTAGCATTCCTGCATTAGGAAACAGAGGTTCTGCCTGTGCTTGAAGCCTGCATTGACTCTGCTTCTTTAGAATAGGGGTGATTATCAGACAACAATGTTTTTTCACTTATAGCCATTATTTCAGTTATTCAAAAAACACTTATTGAATATTGATCACGTATCAGGGATTTGGCAATGAATTAATATGATTACATGATTTTGAAGAGGATCACTATTAAATTAATATATAGCTAATTAAATATATAATCTGTAAGGTGATCATAAGTGCTATGAAGTAGACATAATACAAAGGAAAATAATCTTTCCAAGGTTGAGCATTCCAAAAAGCAGAGAGCTGAAGTTGCCAAGTACACAAAGATCAATGCCCTTTCCCGCTGCTCAGCACCACTTCCCCATATGTTATTGGCACACGGAGTCATAGGCCCCTGCCTGTGTTCAAGGAAAAGGAGCAATGGATTCCACCTTTTGATGGAGAGTCACAAAGACACGGAGGAGAAGCGCCTGTGGGGTGAAAGATATTATTGCTGCCACCTTGAAAAAATGAACATCACTGTAATTCACCTGTCTGAATATATAACTGAACTATTGCCACATGGTAACAGAGATATATTTGTGGATTATCCATTAAAACGCTTTTTGGAATGAGATCTTCCAAGCTCTTAAATTTTTAATTAACACAAAAATTATGCATAATTATGGAGCACTATGCAATGTTTTGTGTACATAGAGTAATGTTCAAGTCAAGGAAACACCTCCATTCCCTCAAACATTTATCATTTCTTCATGGTACAAGCATTCAAATTCCTTTCTTCTGGTATTTTTATAAATAAACAGTACTTTATCATTATGTATGATCAACATAGTATACAACAGAACACCAGAACTCATTCCTAGTATTTAACTATAACCTAGCATCCATCAATCCATCTTTCCACACCTCACCTACTCTCCCCAGCCCCCAGTAACCGTTATTCTTCCCTCAACTTCTTTGAGAGCAACCCAACCTTTTAAATTGCACATGGGAGTGAGATCATGAGGTATTTGTCCTTCAGTGCCTGGCTTATTGCACTTAACATGATGTCTTCCAGTTCCATCCATGTTGTGACAAATGACTCGATTTTAACTGTTGTGACTGAATAGTATCCCATTGTATGTGTAGACAACATTTTCTTTATGCATTTATGCATTCATCTGTTAATGGGCATTTTTGTTGTTTCTGTCTCTTGATTATTGTGAAGAGTGCTGCAATAAACATGAGAGTACAGACATCTTTTCAAAGGTGAAGCAAAACATTTGATTAATGAAAATTTTTGAAACCATGGTGCTATATAAATCACATTCAAAAATGCAATTAGAATATTTTATTATAGTGATTTTTTCAGATAAAGGGGACTTTCAGTTTATCTTTAATTTTTAAAATTATATTGTTCCCATCTGAAAACATTTAAGCAGAGAAAATACAATGTTCAAAGAGTTAAGTGATAAATTATCACTCTGCAGTTTCATTTTCAACAATATTTGTGTACAAGTAGTTTGTACTCAAAATTCTATAATATCTCCCATCCATGTACAAACTATGCCTGACCCTGCTTAAATTCCAAGATCAGACAAGACTGGGTATGTTCAGGGTGGTATGGCTGTAGAATATAATATCTCATATACTGTCAACATCCTATTATTGTTACTTATATAACATCACATATATTTTTAATTGTACATTACAAATGTGTAATTATTATAATTTAACTTCTCTATAAAGGTACAATTTAATAAATTATCTTGGATATTTAAATACATACTAATCAGCAAGAAATTTTGTAAGCAAGGAAATTACCACAAGAAATAGAAAATAAACTTCTGAAGAAGCGTAATTTCAGAGACCAATTATATGTCTGACGATATGTCATACATGTAATTGATTTAAAAACATTTTTCTTTCTGTTCAGCTTGTAGATGAGGCCAGAATTTGTCCACTAGCATTTTAACCCTTTTCAAATGATACAACTGCCCCTCTATTCAATTGTTCATTCAGTTCCATTCATCCTCACACAATTTATGAATGTTTACTTCTCTTCATAATTCTGTCATGAATAGTTATGAGCAGAATTGTCAGAGATTAAAACCTGTTCCTCATCTTGTGATGCTTACCAGCTAGTTTGCAAATTGGCAAAATAGCTGGACCATTAAAATTTTGTAATTAGTTTTAAAACTAGGCCAAGCAACTAGTTTTCTTGCAAAACAATTTTTAAAGCAACACACATCCTTTGGAGTTAATTTTGTTTTCAATTTAACACATTCCTTTCTTTATGCTTTCTAAGTCATATCAATAGGGGCACCAAAGCATGGCATCTACTTTGAAACTTTGCTTTTTTTTTCATTTTTACAAGTAAATTGATATTAAGCTATCATCAATTAATCTTATAAAAGAAGTTATTTACCCAAATAATGTTAGTTCAAAGTTAAAAGGGATGCAATCATTTTAAAAAAATAGATCAGATAAACTCAGCAGTTACAACTTAATCATGGTTTCTCAATAGATTCATATTGAGATACAGATTCCCAGTCTTGAATATCTTCTATGACTGGGCTGCTCCTTAGTTCTCTGTCCACCCCTCTTCCTTGTTCTCCTGTGTCCACTGCTGCAGGTAGGGCAAAGAGTGCTTGTTCTAGAAGATGCCAGCTCCTTCTTGCTTCGGGGCCTTTGCCCTTCCTCTGTTCCCTCTGTCTGCAAGGTAGGCTCCTGCTCCTCAAGTCACCAAAGAGATTTTGGGAAACACTTTTTTGCATGACTTCCATATATATCTAAACAATCACATTACAAATACACTGTATTTATCATAGAAAACTAATCAAAGCATTTATGACCAGGAATTTTATAGCAATAAATCACAGGCATGACAAAAAATTTACAGGAGGAAAGTTCTATCCATTATAACCCCCTACACACATTTTAATATATCATGAAATATGAAATTACAGCTCCTTAGAAATCAATATATAAATTAAGTTCTTGATGCAATTGTATAATTTTTCTGTAATCTCATTCAAATTAAACCAAAAAGCAAAAAAAAATCAACATTTAATGTCAAATATCTGTTTTCTCCATTGTTTCAAATTTATGAGTTTGGAAAAATTGATTCGTAATGTACAAATCTCTTTAAAAAACATTAATGGGAGTTTGTGTTTGGATATCTACTTTCATTTTTTTATTTATTTTTATTTATTTATTTATTTATTTTTATTTATTTGACAGAATTAGAGTCAGAGAGAACAGTCTTCCTTCCATTGGTTCACTCCCCAAATGGCCACCATGGCTGGCACTGCACCGATCTGAAACCTGCAGCCAGGTGCCTCCCCCTGGTCTCCCATGTGGGTGCAGGGCCCAAGCACTTGGGCCATCCTCCACTGCCCTCCCAGGTCACAGCAGAGAGCTGAACTGGAAGAGGAGCAACGGGGACTAGAACCCGGCGCTCATATGGGATGCCGGCTCCGCAGGCATAGGATTAACCAATGAGCCACAGCGCTGGCCCGGGTATCTGCTTTCAATAACTTCCTTGGCATCAACATTAGACAGTAAAAATTCTCAAAGGCATTTTTCCCATTGAGAATTTTTAAAAACAAAACTGGCCCAACATTTTTCCTCTGCAGACCTGCTTATCTAATTAACTTATTCAAAATCACAAGTACAACTAGTTAGTATGTGACTTTATTTTTACTACCAACTAGTTACATGACTTCCAGAAAGCCACTTTGTTTATGCACACAATGTCTTTCATTTTATCACATATATTTATGGTAGTTCAAAAGTTAATTGAATAGACATAGAAATATAAATAGGATCATAAAAAAGAGGTGAAAAATATTCTCAGCAGGGGAGATGCAATACTGAGTTTTAGGGGAAGAGAGTTTATCCTCTTGAGGCCTCAGGTTCTTCATTTAAAGACAGAAAGGTTGATTTATGTTAGGGATTGCAGGTAGTTCCTCTCTTATGTGCATACATGATTGGTTGGAGAAGGCCATTGCACAGTGTTGAGAATGATCTTGAGACCACCTGTGGAGTCACCAGGGCAAAATGCCTCAATAATTTGATTAGATCTGCCAAAGTCATAACACTGGGAAGTAGTAGCAGATGTGCTATCTATTGGCCATTTCTAGACATGATTATGACTATCAGTGACTCATTTAAGTGTTTCCACTGTTTTTGCATAATTTTAGGTTGCAGAGGCAAACTATTTGAATATAACTAATTTCCTGATTTTGCTATGCATATCCATTCACACCATTGATTTCAATTAGTTTTAGTAAATGCATTCCCCTCACTTCCCTTTCCTGGCATCTTAAAAATCCTGAGCATGGTCCCTGTTCTCACCCAGCAGAGGGTCTGGTGACGGAGGAAAATTATTTGTCAAGTAATTATACAAATAACTACATAATCGCTGCTGTGGTGAGCACTATCAAGGAAGAGCAGAGTGCACAGTAAGGCAGACCTGGCCTACTCTGGCAGGTCTGAGACTTGCTGTTATATTTCATCAGCTGAAATTTGGGAATACAACACTGATTCTCTGACTGCATGTACTTGCTTCCCTGTGGGAGATTTTTGTGAATATCTATTCATTGACATATTTCAAGCTGGTATTACCTATCAGAACTTTGCTCTGTTGAAATACTCAGCAATATTGTTTTATTGATTGTGTACCTACTGACAGCAGCAATGTGTATGAATGCATTATTCTCATACCACTATTGCATTAATAGTTTGAAGGCAATATTGAAAATAATTTATGCTGCTTATGAATGGCAATTTAGAAGCCACAATACTTAGAGCTGCCAATTTTGGAATGCACACACATGAATTACCTCAAGCCTTTTCAGAACTAAGCTGATATATCAAGTTCCTCAGAGAGATCAAGCTTCTAAAAAGCATCATGGATCTGATTACTGCTCACAGTTATAGTAAATGGGTAGAGTTCTTGGAAATTAAAAAGGGTCTTTACTTTTCTTAGGAAAGTCAATGACAAAGGATAGTTGTAATTTTTCTGACATGTTGACTTATTGCAATCTCTAAATCCTGTATGCTTCAATGGTCTTCAATTCAAGACTCAACATATGAACTGAGGGTTTGCATAAACTCAGAGAAAATAGTGTTAGCACTGAGAGTTGCTTTGAAAGAAGTTATTTAATATTCTTTAAAAAATAAAGATCTTTTAAAAACAAAAAATTTAAAGCAATCACTTTAATATACATAGTTTTCTGTACCTAGGGCAGACTGTTTTTAGCTTAACTGTATTTTCTTGTAAAAAAAGTTAATTTTTTTTTAAACTTTTATTTAATGAATATAAATTTCCAAAGTACGACTCATGGGTTACAATGGCTTCTCCCCCATACCGTCCTTCCCACCCACAACCCTCCCCTTTCCCACTCCCTCTCCCCTTCCATTCACATCAAGATTCATTTTCGATTATCTTAATATACAGAAGATCAGCTTAGTATACATTAAGTATGGATTTCAACAGTTTGCTCCCACACAGAAACATAAAGTGAAAAATAATAGATGATTTTTTTTTAAATGATGATGAAATCAGAGCAGACCTATTGTCATGTTTAATCCCAGTGAGAGTCAAGTTGGGAATTGATAATTTCTTTTTTTTTTTTTTTTTTTTTTTACAGAGGATCAGTTTAGTATGCATTAAGTAAGGATTTGAAAAAAGTTAAATTTGATAGCTCTTATTAATTCATTTTCTAAATAGCATTCCATTTAATTGATAAAATATTTTATTCACATTAACCCCTATGGAAGATAAGCTTGTTTACAGTTCTATTTTTTTGTTTTCACTCTTGCATGCAGTGCAGTGGTAAAAAATATCTTGCTCCCATCTTATGGAAAACTGATTTCTCCAGGCGAAACACCAAAAAGAATAAAAAATGAAGTTGAAAGCAATGGACAAAATAGGACACAATTGACACAAAATTTTTATTATACTGCTTTTTTATGGATACAATTTTTCTTGAAGAGAGGCTCACAAGTGCATGAGTATGATACAATCTAGCTCCAGGATAGTAGTCAACTTTTGGGAGGGAAGAAAGGATAAGGCATCTAGGGGATGCTTACCTGAATTTTTTTTACCTGTTTTTCTTTATACTAATATATCAAAATATTGAAAAAAGTAATATCCGTTTAATCCTGATTATTGTTTATATTATCTGTTTTATTGTTAACTATACTTTTCTATTTCCTCGAATAATTTAAAAAATAATCTTAAACCCTGTGAAAAGGTTTAAGGTGCTCTTTAAAACAAGGAAATATAATAGGTGTTCTCAGTGTGTGACAGTCATTGATAAAAGGGTTATTACCTAAATGCCCAACTTGAAAGAAATTAGCTATAGGTTTTTAAAAAATGCAGCAAAATAAAGACATTATATGTAAAATCGTGATATATAACAGGAGTGTCCACATAGCTAGGAAAATTAAGCAACACTTCACTGGGCTGAACAGCATCTCCCCACAAATTTGTAATCATCTTGAACTTCCGAATGTGATCTTACATGGAACTGGGTCTTGGCAGGTATAATCAGTTATGATGAGGTCCTACTAGGATGGGATGGGCTCTAAATGCAAAGACAGGGGTTCCTATTTGAGGAGAGGACACACAGAGACACAGACAGCTGTGTGGAGCTGCAAGTCATGAATCACCAAGGATTGTGAAGAAGGTAGGAGAGGGCCAAGAAGGATACTTTCTTAGAGCCTAGAGAGCGGCATGGCCTTGCCAACAGCTTGATGTTGAATTTCCAGTTTCTAGAACCATGAGAGAATACATGTATGATTTATTTTTAATTTTCATTTTATTTGAAGGGCAGAGAATGTGCATGTGTGTGTGTGTTTGAGAGGGAGATAGAAAGAACACATCCATCTGGTACTTCACTCCCCATATGCCCATAACAGCCAACGGTGGACAAGACTGAAGCCAGGAGCCCAGAACTCCATTCAGGTCTCCCCCATGAGTGGCAAGGACCCAAGCAGTTGAATCATTATCTGCCTGCCTCAGAATATGCATTACCAAGAAGCTGGGTCAGAAGCAGAGCAGCCACGGCTCAAACCAGGCCTTCAGTGTCGGATGTGGGCCAAAAAGCAAGTAAACTGTTGTATCAAACATTTGCCCCCTTAATTCTGTTACTCTATCCACTGCCCCCCTCCCCGGCCTTGACAGTACTCTTGACATGCTATAGGAAACTTACATAAGCACTTTCTACTTCAACTCCCTGGTGTTTCAAACTGGGGCTGTGCCTGCACACAGGAATCCCTATCTGACTCCTACATCCTGTTAACCAAAATCCGTCTCATTTCCAGTATTAGATCCATTAGCAGCTAATTAGCTAATTGATGACAATCAATGCATGTGGGAAGGAAATTACGAATGTCTTTAACTCTACCTGAAATCAAAGATGAGCAAGGGGTAAGATAAAAAAGAAAGCAGAGCAGATCTGATGAGAAACCCCTGGTGGTTCTCAATGGGTCATGAGACAAAACCTTGCTGCAGTTGGGTTTGAGGCAACAGACATGGACTTGAAATTTTCTGTGACTTAGTACCTTTCTCTTGAATACACCCAATGAAGACTAAATAAAATAACATATGTAAAAATCTTGGCACCACAATAAAAAAAATTAACTTCCTCCCTAATCATAAAACAACTATTTTGGAAATGAGATAGGAGAGGATAAGCAAGTTTTAGAATCTTGATCTGATGTTATTTTTCTTGGAGAGATTCAATAAAAATGCAGAGAGATGTTTGTTCTGAGACCAGGGATAAATCTGGCTTTCATAATTAATTACTTGAGGTGTGATTAGTTAATAAATCCTAAATAAATTGTTTACCTTTTAAGAAAAGCATTTGTTCATAGGTGGGCTGGTGGGTATTGTTTGCTTTGGTTACATAAGGCTTAGAGGGAGCCTAACTGTGCAGCCTCTGATACTACAAGGCAGTCATCTCCAGTCATGTAACTACTTACCAGAAATAATACCATGTTAGATTTACCTATGCAGCATTACAGAAAGATATGTCTTATTGTTAAAATATTTGAATAAAAGAGCAGGTAGGCAGTTTTAAAATTGAGTAAGAGTCTTTTAGGTAGACATATACTTTATGTGCTGATATGCTCTCTAACTGCTGCCTTTAATTCTTCTATTGTTCAAATTAAATACCTGGCAGTCATTCAGAAACCGAATCACATGCCCACATCTTCCCACTTCTAGAGTACTTAATTAGCTCCTGGCAGATTCTAACGCTTGGGGAAGATTGCAAGCGGACTTATAATTGTGCGCTGAAGTGCAGTAAGTTGTTTAAGGATCTTTTGTTCAACATTTACAATTTCAACTTCATTTAGATTTCCAGTTATCTGATAGGAGATGGCAACCTTCATTTGTTTCACAGTCTGATGTTGGCAGTATCATCATTCTTTCAGTTGGGTGAAAAGAAAATGAAGCTTGGGGCTTACTGACACAAACAGCTCTATAAAAACTACACAGGACCTCTCTGAGGAAAACCCATAGCAGAAAATTTACTGTTATTGGTACTGTTACCTTCAACAGGGTCAAATTTGAGGAATGTATTGAAAAATCTTCCTTATTGCTCCTTAACAGTAAAATAAAGTCCATTATTTTTAGAGTTACACTGGTGTTCAAGAACATTAATAGTTTTTGAACTGCACAGGCAGGTGACTATGATTGTTTTACCTTATACTTTCCTCTCTCTATATTAGAAACCGATGATCTAAACATTGTGGCACAGTGAGGTAAGTTCCATTAGGGACTCTAGCATCTAATAATGGAGTCCAACTCCCCACTAATGTACTTTGGAAGGCAATAGAAGATGGCTTATGTGTTTGGGTACCTGTCACTTTTATGGGAAGGAAAGAGTTCCAGCCTGCTGAATTAGGCCAGGACTAGCTGTTGCAGACACTTGGGGAATGTACCAGCAGATAGGTGAAATATCTCTCTATCTCTATCTCTCTCTCCTTCTCTTTCTCCCTCCTCCTCCTCTTTTATAACGTTTCTCTCTTTCTATGTCTCCCTATCCTCATCTTTTTCACTTTGCCTTTCAAAAGAATGTTTTAAGTAAACAAACAAAGAAGATATAACACTTTTTTTTTTGGTCAAACTGGTTTCATCTTTAGTATGCCAACTTGATTTCTCTCTCTTTTTAATGAACCCTTCTGGGAAACTCATCTGGAGGATTATCTGTAGATAGTCTGACTCAACTATCCATAAAAATACTACTAGTTAAAACTTAAGAGAAAATCATATTTTAGCTATTGATGTTATTTTATTCTCTTTTAGGCACATTGTGTAGTGGAAATGCTGACTCTAGAGGCTGGTCACCCTCCAGAAAAAATATTCAAACTACAATGATCAGAGCGGGCAGTTAGGCTCCAAAGAAGAGTTTGTTTCATTAGGTAAAGCACAACAAAGATTCAAGATGATAATACAACATTAGCAGGAACCATCAAGGTCAAGAAAGGCTTCTATGAATGATAAATAGGAAGGTAACAGGAAACAAGATTCTTGGTAACATCAGCCATTGATCAAGGTGTCAAGGAGGCTATAATTCCAGTCATGGTCCCAAAGTAGTGAGAGTTGGGAAGGTGGAATATAACCTAAAAGAACACTGGGTCAGAGAGAATTAACATGGGAACCCTGGTAGTGGACCAACCCCACAATATCAAGGAAACAGTAAAATGTGAGCAAATAAATGTTAACACTGGTTGAAATAGGTTGATGAGACACATTAATCCCTAAGCCAGAGAAAGATGCAACATTGAAAGAAAATTATAGACCAATATCCCTGATGAACATAGACACAAAAATCCTCAATAAAATTCTCACCAATAGAATACAACAACACATCAGAAAAATCATCCACCCAGACCAAGTGGGATTTATCCCTGGTATGCAGGGATGGTTCAATGTTCGCAAAACAATCAATGTGATACACCACATTAACAGACTGCAGAAGAAAAACCATATGATTATCTCAATAGATGCAGAGAAAGCATTCGATAAAATTCAACACCCTTTCATGATGAAAACTCTAAGCAAATTGGGTATAGAAGGAACATTCCTCAATATAATCAAAGCAATTTATGAAAAACCCACGGCCAACATCCTATTGAATGGGGAAAAGTTGGAAGCATTTCCACTGAGATCTGGCACCAGACAGGGATGCCCACTCTCACCACTTCTATTCAACATATTTCTGGAAGTTTTAGCCAGAGCTATTAGGCAAGAAAAAGAAATTAAAGGGATACAAATTGGGAAGGAAGAACTCAAACTATCCCTCTTTGCAGATGATATGATTCTTTATTTAGGGTTCCAAAGAACTCTACTAAGAGACTATTGGAACTCATAGAAGAGTTTGGCAAAGTTGCAGTATATAAAATCAGTGCACAAAAATCAACAGCCTTTGTATACACAGACAATGCCATGGCTGAGGAAGAACCGCTAAGATCAATCCATTCACAATAGCTACAAAAACAATCAAATACCTTGGAATAAACTTAACCAAGGATGTTAAAGATCTCTATGATGAAAATTACAAAATCTTAAAGAAAGAAATAGAAGAGGATACCAAAAAATGGAAAAATCTTCCATGCTCATGGATTGGAAGAATCAACATCATCAAAATGTCCATTCTCCCAAAAGCAATTTATAGATTCAATGAGATACCAATCAAGATACCAAAGACATTCTTCTCAGATCTGGAAAAAAGGATGCTGAAATTCATATGGATATGCAGGAGACATCGAATAGCTAAAGCAATTTTGTACAACAAAAACAAAGCTGGAAGCATCACAATACCAGATTTCAGGACATACTACAGGGCATTTGTAATCAAAACAGCATGGTACTGGTACAGAACAGATGGATACACCAATGGAACAGAATAGAAACACCAGAAATCAACCCAAACATCTACAGCCAACTTATATTTGATCAAGGATCTAAAACTAATTCCTGGAGCAAGGACAGTCTATTCAATAAATGGTGCTGGGAAAACTGGATTTCCACATGCAGAAGCATGAAGCAAGACCCCTGCCTATCACCTTACACAAAAATCCACTCAACATGGATTAAAGACCTAAATCTATGACCGAACACCATCAAGTTTTAGAGAACATTGGAGAAACCCTGCAAGATATTGGCACCGGCAAAGACTTCCTGGAAAAGACCCTGGAGACGCAGGTAGTCAAAGCCAAAATTAACTATTGGGATTGCATCAAATTGAGAAGTTTCTGTACTTCAGAAGAAGGTGAGTGAAGAGGCAACCAACAGAATGGGAAAAATATTTGCACACTATGCTACAGATAAAGGATTAATAACCAGAATCTACAAAGAGATCAAGAAACTCCATAAGAACAAAACAAACAACCCACTTAAGAGATGGGCCAAGGGCTTCAATAGACATTTTTCAAAAGAGGAAATCCAAATCGCCAACAGACACATGAAAAAATGTTCAGGATCACTAGCCATCAGGGAAATGCAAATCAAAACCACAGTAAGGTTTCACCTCACCCCAGTTAGAATGGCTCACATACAGAAATCTACCAACAACAGATGCTGGCGAGGATGTGGGGAAATGGGACACTAACCCACTGTTGGTGGGAATGCAAATTGGTTAAGCCACTATGGAAGTCATTCTGGAGATTCCTCAGAAACCAGAATACAACCCTACCATACAACCTAGCCATCCCACTCCTTGGAATTTACCCAAAGGAAATTAAATTGGCAAACAAAAGAGCTGTCTACACTTTATCGTTTTTTGCAGCTCAATTCACAATAGCTAAGACCTGGAATAAACCCAAATGCCCATGAACAGTAGACTGGATAAAGAAATTATGGGATATGTACTCTATAGAATACTATACAGCAGTAAAAAAAGAAGAAATCTGGTCATTTGCAACAAAATGGATGAATCTGGAAAACATCATGCTGAGTGAACTAAGCCATTCCCAAAGGGACAAATATCATATGTTATCCCTGATTGGTGACAACTCACCAAGCACCAAAAAGAAACCTGATGAAGTGAAATGGACACTATGAGAAACAGTGACTTGATCAGCCCTTTCCCTGTCTGTTGATGAACAACTTAATACTTTATTGCTCCTAGTATGTTTTTTTGGTTCTTCTACTTAATATTATTGGTTGAATTCTGTAATTAATACACAGTTCTTCTTAAGTGTTGAAACTTAACTGAAAAGTGATCCCTGTTAAATATAAGAGTAGGAATAAGAGAGGGAAGAGATGTACAATTTGGGACATGCTCAAGCTGACTTGCCCCAAACGGTAGAGTTAGAAACATACCAGGGGATTCCAATTCAATCCCATCAAGGTGGCATGTACCAATGCCATCTCACTAGTCCAAGTGATCAATTTCTGTTCACAGTTGATCATAATGAAAGGACTAAGAGTCAAAGGGATCACATAAATAAGAATAGTGTCTGAAAATACTGATAGAATTAAAAAGGGAGAGAATGATCCAACATTGGAAGCAGGATACACAGCAGACTCATAGAATGGCAGATGTCCTAACCAGCACTCTGGCCTCAGAATCAGCCCTTAAGGCATCCAGATCCAGTTGAAAAGCCCATGAGAGTATTTTAGGCATGGAAAGCCAAGAAACTCTGGCAAAAAAAAAGTGACCTAAATGAATGATCTCTGCAAGCGGGATCCAGTGGAAAGAATGGGTCATCAAAGAAGGAGGTACCTTTCTGTGAAAGGAGCAGAGAACTTCCACTTTGACTATGACTTTGTCTAAATATGATCAGAGTCGGCAAACTCAAAAGGCTTCCATAGCCTTGGAAACTCATGACTGGAGCATAGGGAGATTACTGATGCCATAAACAGGAGTGTCAATTTGTTAAGTCAACAACAGGAGTCACTGTGCAGTTACTCCTAATGTAGGATCTCTGTCCTTAATGTGCTGTACATTGTGATTTAATGCTATAACTAGTACTCAAACAGTATTTTACACTTTGCATTTCTGTGTGGGTGCAAACTGTTGAAATCTTTACTTAATATGTACTAAACTGATCTTCTGTATATAAAGAGAATTGAAAATGTATCTTGATGTCAATGGAAGGGGAGAGGGAGCAGGAAAGGGGAGGGTTGCGGGTGGGAGGGAAGTTAGGGGGTGGAAAGCCATTTTAATCCATAAGCTGTACTTTGGAAATTTATATTCATTAAATAAAAGTTAAAAAAATTAAAATAAAGAAATAGGTTGATGAGAAGGGTTCATTGACTTGCTTCCTTGCCACGATGCAGCATCCAATAAATATGGGAGAGCAAGAGTGGAAAATACACTCTTAGGCTCCATAGTGATGGAGTAAAAAGGGAACACAATACATGAGATGAGACTATTTGTGCTGCTTACCCATTCTTCTCTTACCTCCACTCGCCTCTAAACCACAGCAATCATGTTTAGGACCCTTCTTGTGCTAGTGGCACTGTGAACTCTTGTTAATTTTTCTGCTGACACTGAAAAATGAGTCAGGACCAGAGAACTGTTGCTGTACTTTGACCATGCTTTGGCTCCTGAATTCATGCAAGACTTTAAACCTCAAAGCCATAAGTTAACAGTACTAAGGAGATAGAAATTTAATCCAAATAGGAGATGGGTAAGTATAAAGTCTTTAGGTCATTAAGGGCAGAAGGTAGTTCTTGTGGGAGGGTTGGTTATAAAAGCCTGAGTCCAGCCCAACTGGTGTTTCTGATCCTGGCTCAACATGTAATCCTTCTTTTGCTGCTGCTCTGTGTTCCACCATTTCTACCCAAATGAGAATGGGGCCACCAGATGGGGTCACCAGATCATGGACTGGAACCTCCAATAATAGGGCCAAAATAAACCTCTCTAATAAATGACTTCTCTTAAATATTTTGTTTTAGTAACATAAAGTTCACAGACTTCTGCTTATTTGATTGGAGTTGGAGAGCCACAAGATCAAGTCTTCTCTCTTGTTATCAAAGTTTTATTTCCTTTGTCTTCTTTGTTATATTTCAGAAGTTGAGAAGTATTATCATTGTGAGAACAATGCCACCGAAATTTTCTAGTGCACTGATGGTCTTATTTTAGGAACTCTCCAAGAAGCATGATTAGCATGGTATTTATATGTGTGGTACCACTTGCTGTTTTCCCTGGGTGAATGCGGGTTGATTTAAACAGAAAATGCCTTAAGAATCTCAACAGTGTGACTTGTTAAAGAGCTGTACAAAAGTGTGGTCAAGAGCAATGACTCTATGGTTTGATTTCCTATAGGTAAATTGTTTCTTCCTTGTGTCTTACTGAGGAACATGGACACATCACTCAAACTTTTTGTTTCTCAATTTACTCAGATGTGTCAAAACATATATACTTTTTTTAAAAAAATTATTTCTTTGAAAGACAGAGTTATGGAGAAGCAGAGTCAGAGGCAGAGAGAGAGAAAATCTTCTATCTGCAGGTTCACTTCTCAAATGGCTGCAATGGCCAGAGCTGGGCCAATCTGAAGCCAGTAGCTTCTTCAGGGTCTCCCACATGGGTGCAGGGGCCCAAGGACTTGGGCCATCTTCTGCTTTCCCAGGCTATAGCAAAGAGCTGCTGCAGAAGTGGAACAGTCGGGACTCAAACCGGTGCCTATATGGGATGCCAGCACTGCAGGTGGCAGCTTTACCCACTATGCCACAACACCAGCCCCAGTCTACACATTTCCAAAGCTGAAATATGACCTAAATGAAACAAAGTAAGTAATGTGCTTGGAAGTGTGCTTGACACATGGGAAACACTCCATAAACATTTGTCCTTATTGTGGATTGCAGTTATGAAGTTTCCAATTGCACTTATACTAGCAGCAATTTATAGCATTCTGTTGCTCTCTGACAGCATCAAATAAGAAGGCTTAAGTGTTTAGAACTGGTACCAGGATACTTATTACATATGACTGTTGCCACTGAGAAGTAGATTTATGAAAATGGAGGGAAATATCAAGAGTAAAGCATTCACCTTTCTTTCAAATGGGATTTAGAACAAACATATTTGCACATGTAGATTAATGTGGTAGAAGAAGCTAGGGGCTGGTGTTGTGGTGCAGAGCATTAAACTGTTGACTGTGACGCTGGCTTCACATTTGAGTCCTGGTTGGAGTCCTAGCTGCTCCACTTCCTATCCAACTCCCCTCTAATTCACCTGGGAAAGCAGCAGAAGACCCAAGCACTTGGGCCCCTGCCTCCCACATTGGAGACCTGGATGAAGTTCCAGGTTCCTGGCTTCAGGCTTGCTCAATCTCAGCCATTATGGGCAGTTGTATATTGAACCAGTAGATGAAAGATCTCTCTCTCTCTCTCTCTCTCTCTCTCTCACCATAAGGAAAAATAAATCTTTAAAACAAAGAAGAAGAGAATGAGTCCTGTGTTCTTATTGTGTGAACATTGCTGTGAATGTGTATGTTTGTATAGTAGGTATGTGTTTCCAATAGCTCTGAAAATACATGACATATTTCAGTTACTTCCTGCACTTTTTATTTTTGGCTATTTATATTTTACTTTTCTATTGTTTTCCCTGGCTCCTTTCACCAGCTTCATAAATAAAATGCTCTTTTTCTCTGCCATGCTAAAGGGGCAATGGGGATTTTCAACTAAACTGATCCAATTGTAAAGCAGAAAATAAGAGACAAGGAAAGACACTGTGACTGTAGAATAGAAAAAGAATTCATTTGGCTGCACATGTACAGGCAGCTTTGAATGAAAACTGTCCAGTCAAATCCCAACTTACTTAAGGTGAAGAGTAAAAGCCCAAGAATAGAAAAAGCTATTACAGGTCTTCTGGGAAGAGGGAAAACTAAATGGGGAATGCTACTGTAGAGGAGTAGAAAGGAAACAACTGGTTAAAGATGAGATTCTCCTTGGACACACTCACATGGAACTGAGCCACAGGATAGCTCTAACCCTTGCCAGAGCAAGGTGTGGTCTGGCTTAGATTTACATTTTCATTCACATCCATGCTTTCCTCTGTGTACACATGCACACAAACACCTGCCCATCAACAGTCCCCTGATAGGGTCCACAGCATTGTCACATTCCCCTTTAAGTGAGAAGTATGTACTGGTGAATGGGATGAATTGAGAGATGTAGATTTTTCTATGTACACCATGCTGAGACATCTGGGAGAAAGAATAGCACAGGCTGGTATTTTCACAGTTCTCATGGTTTGCCCCTGATGTATTTTTCCTGGAGTGCTATCTCACTCTGCCCAATCATGTTCTGAGGCTAACCAGTTCATAGTTTCTCATGAGCCTTCTCAGACTGGGGCCACCAACATTTGGACTCATTTCTTTGCTCCCCAGGGAAGGGATGTTCACTTGCTGGCCATGAGCCAAGAAAAGAATTTCGATATAGATGGTACTGTGATCTTTTTCACACTCCCCAACCTATAATATTTTGAGCTTCAGAAGCATAATTATAGGCAGATCAAGTTGATGGTTTTATCTTTCACAGTGAGAACTATGGCAGGACATCTTTGAGGTGTTCCGTGCTTCTAGAAGCATCACAAAGAAACAGAAGATATTGGGGAACTTGAAATTAATGAGCTGCAGGAATTGTATAGACAAGCATGGGTAACCATTCTGATACCAGATGTAATGCTCACAAAAGAGGAAAAAAACTGAGAGTAGTTGAAAAACTGTGGAATAAGAAGGGCATTTGGGAACTTAATATTGCCCCTCAAGTAAATTAGGGTTTGAGCAACTACCAAAAAGAATCTGTCAATTTTGTTTACTTAACATGAGTACACTCTGAGGGAATGAACTAACATTTACAAGCAAGAAAGAAAGCCAATATTGTTTTTTATTTTAACAGAAAAATCTAAAGAGAAAAACTGTAAAATACCACGATTATGCATCTCACTGAACTAATAAATAAGAACACTGGCAAGAAAAAAATGATAAAAAGGAAAAAACTATACGTCCTGCTGTAGTTTGGGTGTAATACGACATGACAAAAGAGAATAAGTTGGCTTTTGTGAAATACGGTCTTATAAGATTATATATGTGAGACACTCCTGTGATCTTCAAGAGCAATATCTCCACAGGAAAGAAGATTGGGAAAGCAATAGTCCATAAAATATGCTCATATGCTATATGATTTTTTTCTTTTTGGAAAAGCTACACAAAAATTAAAAGTAGTAAATGAATGGCAGTCCTAGACCAATGTAATATAAAATAAAAATTTGATAGATATTTGTCTAAAGCAGATATAAAATGGACAATAGACACATGAAAATAGTCTGAACATCTTGATATTAAGGAAAACTATAAAGAGATACCACTTCATATGCACTCTGAAGCCCAGTATCAAATAGTCAGAAAACAGGAATTAGTGAAGATGCACAGAAATTGGAGTCCTCATGCACTGCTGGTAGAGAGCTAAACTGATGAGTCCATTTTGGTAAATAATCTAGTCTTTCTTTAAGTGATAAACATAGATTTACCATTTGACTCTGCAATTCCACTCCCAGAAATATACCCTAAAGAAATGAAAACATGTGTTCACACAAAACCCTATACACATTATTGTAGCAGCATTATTTATTACAGTTAAAAGGTAGAAATAATCTAAATGTCTATCAATAGTTGAATGAATACCTTGGAGTATTATTGACCATAAAATAATAAAAGCTTATAGATGCCACAATAAGGGTGAATTTTGGAAAGATTGTGCCAAGTCAAAATAGTCACTAAAGCTTGTATAACATATGACTCCATTCTTATCAAAATAAAGAATAAGGAAATATATAGAAATAGATGTTAAATTAGTGGTTGCTTAGCAAATGGAAGAAATGAGATATAAAGGTTATGCTTTTTGAGGTTATGAAAACAATCTAAAATTGACACTGGTAATGATTGTACAGGAAAAACTATTGAATGTGTTGTGTGGTATGTGAATAATATCTCAAGAAATTATAAATAAACAAATGCAAAAATAGGGAAGTGAAGACATTAAGAAGTTTGAAATAGAAGAGGTAATAAATATTTTCAATTTCTTGTCAAGAGATAACATTGTTAAAACAGTACACATCTCTCTTTTTTTAACTTTTATTTAATGAATATAAATTTCTAAAGTACAGCTTATGGATTACAATGGCTTCCCCCCCATAACGTCCCTCCCACCTACAACCCTCCCCTTTCCCACTCCCTCTCCCCTTCCATTCACATCAAGATTCATTTTTGATTCTCTTTATATACAGATCAGTTTAGCATACATTAAGTAAAGATTTCAACAGTTTGCTCCCACACAGAAACATAAAGTGAAAAATACTGTTTGAGTACTAGTTATAGCATTAAATCACAATGTACAGCACACTAAGGACAGAGATCCTACATTAGGAGTAAGTGCACGGTGACTCCTGTTGTTGACTTAACAAATTGACACTCTTGTTTATGGCCTCAGTGATCACCCTAGGCTCTTGTCATGAGCTGCCAAGGCTATGGAAGCCCCCTGAGTTCACCAACTCTGATCATATTTAGACAAGGCCATGGTCAAAGTGGAAGTTCTCTCCTCCTTTCAGAGTAAGGTACCTCCTTCTTTGATGACCCATTCTTTCCACTGGGATCTCACTCGCAGAGATCTTTCACTTAGGTTTTTTTTTTTTCCCAAGAGTGTGTTGGCTTTCCATGCCTGAAATACTCTCATGGGCTTTTCAGCCGGATCCACATGCCTTAAGGGCTGATTCTGAGGCCAGAGTGCTGGCTAGGACATCTGCCATTCTATGGGTCTGCTGTGATTCTCACTTCCCATGTTGGATCATTCTCTCCCTTTTTTATTCTATCAGCTAGTATTTGCAGACACTAGTCTTGTTTATGTGCTCCCTTTGGCTCTTAGTCCTATCATTATGATCAATTGTGAACAGAAATTGATCACTGGGACTAGTGAGATGGCATTGGTACATGCCACCTTGATGGGATTGAATTGGAATCCCCTGGTTTGTTTCTAACTCTAGCAAAACAGTACGCATCTCTATTATATCAATCTGACAAGCTTCTGCATTGCAAAAGAAACACTCAGCAAAATGAAGAGGCAACCAACAGAATATCCAGAATCCATAAAGAGCTCAAGAAACTCAACAACAAGATCAACATCAATAAAATAAACCAATCCAATTAAGAAGTGAGCAAAGGACTTGAACAGATATTTTTCAAAAGAAGAAATTCAAACAGTCAACAACACATGAAAAAATGCTCAGAATCATTAGCCATCACAGAAACCACAATGAGGTTTCACCTCACCCCAGTTATAATGGCTCTCAGACAGAACTCAACAAAGAAATGCTGTCCAGGATGTGGGGGAAAACACACCCAAATCCACTATTATCTGTGCCCCCATATGTATTGCAGTTCAATTCACAATAGCTAACCAATGAAATCAACCCAAATTTCCATCAACTGATGACTGAATAAAAGAATTATTCCATATAATTTCTATGGACTATTACTCAGTGGTTAAAAAAAATGAAATCCCAATTATGAGATGGGCCAAGGACCTCAATAGACATTTTTCAAAAGAGGAAATCCAAATGGCCAACACACACACGAAAAAATGTTCAGGATCACTAGACATCAGGGAAATGCAAATCAAAAAAAAAAAAAAATGAGGTTTCACCTCACCCCGGTAGAATGGCTCACATTCAGAAACCTACCAACAACAGATGCTGGCGAGGATGTGGGGAAAAAGGGACACTAACCCACTGTTGGTGGGAATGCAAACTGATAAAGCCAGTATGGAAGTCAGTTTGGAGATTCCTCAGAAACCTGAATATAACCCTACCGTTCGACCCAGCCATCCCACTCCTTGGAATTTACACAAAGGAAATTAAATTGGCAAATAAAAGAGTTGTCTGCACCTCAACATTTATTGCAGCTCAATTCACAATAGCTAAGACCCGGAATAAACCTAAATGCCCATTCAACAGTAGACTAGATAAAGAAATTATGGGATATGTACTCTATAGAATACTATACAGCAGTAAAAAAACAATGAAATCTGGTCATTTGTAACAAAATGGATGAATCTGGAAAGCATCACGCTGAGTGAATTAAACCAGTCCCAAAGGGACAAATATCATATGTTCTCCCTGATTGGTGACAACTAACCAAACACCAAAAAGGAAACCTGTTGAAGGGAAATGGACACCATGAGAAACGGTGACTTGATCAGCCTTTGTCCTGACTGTCGAGGAACAACTTAATACTTTATTCCTTTTAGTATTTTTTGTTCTAATTAATACTATTGGTTGAACTCTTTAATTAACACACAATTATTCTCAGGTGTTTAAATTTAACTGAAAAGTGATCCCTGTTAAATGTAAGGGTGCAGGCCGGCACTGCAGCTAGCTAGGCTAATCCTCTGCCTACGGCGCAGGCACCCTGTGTTCTAATCCCAGTCGGGGCACCGAGGTCTGTCCCTGTTGCTCCTCTTCCAATCCAGCTCTCTGTTGCAGCCCAGAGATGCAGTGGAGGATGGCCCAAGTGCTTGGGTCCTACACCTGCATGGGAGACGAGAAGGAAGCACCTAGCTCCTGGCTTCAGATCGGCACAGCGCCGGCCATGGCGGCCATTTGGGGAGTACACCAACGGAAGGAAGACCTTTCTCTCTGTCTCTCTCACTGTCTAACTCTGCCTGTCAAAAAATATATATAAGATTGGGAATAAGAGTGGGAGGAGTTGTACAGTTCGGCACATGCTCAAGCTGACTTGCCTCAAATGGTAGGGTTAGAAACGTGCCAGGGGATTCCAATTCAATCTCATCAAGTGGCATGTACCAATGCCATTTCACTAGTCCAAGTGATCAGTTTCAGGTCACAACTTATCATAATGATAGGATTAAGTGTCAAAGGGATCACATAAACAAGAATAGTGTCTGCAAATACTAACTGATAGAATCAAAAAGGGAGAGCACGATCCAACATGGGAAGTGGGATACACAGCAGACTCATAGAATGGCAGATGTCCTAAACAGCACTCTGGCCTCAGAATCAGCCCTTAAGACATTTGGATCTGGCTGTAGCGCCCATGAGAGTATTTCAGGCATGGAAAGCCAAAACACTGTGCTTTAAAAAAAAAAAAGCAAACAAAGAAAACAAGACCTAAATGAACGATCTCTGCGAGTGAGATCCAATGGGAAAAACAGGCCATCAAAGAAGGAGGTACCTTTCTCTGAAGGGAGGAGAAAACTTCCACTTTGACTATGGCCTTGTCTAAATAGGATCGGAGTTGACGAACTCAAAAGGGCTCCATAGCTTTGGCAGCTCATGACAAGAGCCTCGGGTGATTACTGATGCCATAAACAAGAGTGTCAATTTGTTAAGTCAACAACAGGAGTCACTGTGCACTTACTCCTAATGTAGGATCTCTGTCCTTAATGTGTTGTACATTGAGATTTAATGCTATAACTAGTACTCAAACAGTACTGTTTATTTTGTGTTTCTGTGTGGGTGCAAACTATTGAAATCTTTACTTGGTATTTACTAAATTGATTTGTATATACAGATAATTGAAAATGAATCTTGGTGAAGAATGGGATGGGAGAGGGAGCAGGAGATGGAATGGTTGCAGGTGGGAGGGAGGTTATGGGGGGAAAGAGCCACTGTAATCCAAAAGCTGTATTTTGGAAATTTATATGTATTAAATAAAAGTTTAAAAAAATGGAATCTTGTCTTTACAACAAAATGGATGCAACTGGAAGCCATTATACTCACTGAAATTAGCCAGTCCCAAAAAGACAAACACCCATATGTTTTCCTTGATCTGTAGTAACTAATAGAATATCAAAAAGGTAATCTGTCGAAATGAAATTGACACTTTGAGATGCAATGATTTTGAACAATCCTTGACTCTACTATTGAGGAGCAGTGTTTTGTTTTGTTTTTACTCGTATTATTTGTTGAACATTTTACCGACTGTAGGGTTAATCTTATGAGTATTAAGTAAACTGAAAATAGATCTTTGTAAAAATTCAGAGTAGGAATAGGAGAAAGAGAAGGAGGAAGCATGTGAGTGCAGGCAGAAGGGTGGGTAGTGTGTGAAGAATTGCTATGTTCCTTATTTTTGTATACATGAAATGCATGAAATTTGTATGCCTTAAATAATGTTTTTAAAAAGTGGCACATATCTCAGTGACAGTGTTTATGCATACTAGGAACAGATGCATTAAAAGAAAATGTAACCCCTAGAAATTTCTGGTCAAGGATAATTGTATAGAAAAATTCTTGTAAATTTGGCTAAGCTGGGAAGGTCAGACATGAAGATAGAATGAGGCTGGAAAAAATTTTTGTGTGTCATTAAAACTGTTTGATAGGATTATATGATTCAAGTAGAAAGTAGAATTAAAAGAGAAAAGAGGTAAGGACAGAGTTCAAAGGA
Source organism: Oryctolagus cuniculus (assembly GCF_051225735.1). NCBI lineage: Eukaryota > Metazoa > Chordata > Mammalia > Lagomorpha > Leporidae > Oryctolagus > Oryctolagus cuniculus. Next base: position 88,125,540 of record NC_142872.1, on the reverse strand, counting down.
CAAGATGAAGAGACAAAGGCAAGATGAAGAGACAAGCACCCAGAAGAAGTTTAGATACGACACACATGGACAATGAAGTGACAGTAATACCAAGTAGGCTACAGGAGGATCTTGAAGACATAAAAGTGGTCAACAAAGCCAACAGGAAAACTGGCTTCTATAAGTGGGTACATTGCCCAATGTTGCATTCATGTAAAGAAGGCAATCCATTATACTCTTAATTCAGGTTCACAGTGCATCTAAACTTATTTATTATTTTTTAAAAAAAATTATTATTTTTAACTTATTTGAGAGACAGAGACCAAAGAAGTAACAGAGTGTACCCTTCTGCTGGTTCACTCCCCAATAGCCAGGGCTGGGTCTGGGTCACAGCGAGGAGCTGAGAGGTCAATCCAGGTCTCTCACATGGGTGGTAGGAACACAATTACTTGGCCATCAGTGCTGCCTCCAAGGGTCTACTCTGGAAGAAATCTAGGATCTGGATCAGGAGCCTGGATTTGAGCCTAGGCACTCCAATGGGACATGAGCATCTTAACCACTAGGTTAAATACACACTCTCTCAGATTACTTTAGAATTTCAGTTATTTCCCTGAGCCCTAGGTACATGTAAAACTGCATTTTAAAGAACTTTTGTAGATAGTTTGAAAAGCCAGTGCACATATAATTTATTAGATATTGCAAAGAGAGTGCCAGGGAAACTTGAAATAGTGTTCAAAATAAATCTGGGAGTAAGATTTTCTCCTGGACTGCTAAATGTGATATATGGACCATTTGCATTTGATTCTTAACATGGAATCCTTTATCAGACTCAATGAGAAAAAGCAATATCTTTTATTATACCTTGACAAACACACAAGGAGAAAATGCCCTGGACCCTACAAATGAAATGGTGAGATGTTCTCAGCCTATCCAGAAAAGTTGCACTGCTATCACTGCTATTCCTATTACTTCTTCACATTGTCTCAAGGCTTAATAAATGGTGACAGATAGTAACTTCATATCTATGCCACTTCTTTGAGGATAGCCTGCCAATTGGAAGAGGATAAGAGCGTGGGGGATCATTTAAACTTGGATCAATACAATTCTGAAAATTCTTATGCTGCTATTTAGATACCTGGTGATGCAGTGTAATGGTCTTCCAGGAGGGAGAATGCTGGTCTAATCCATTCATCTCAGAAAGTCCCAGACTGAATCTCAGGAGCACTAACATTTTATTTTTTCATCTTTCCAGTTGAATTATCAAAAATATCCTATTCCTTGGCTCTGCCAGCTAAGCAAGTTCTCTATAATTAATTTATAATAAGAGCTTAATCATTTAACATAGCTTATAAGGTAGTAATTATCCTTGTTGCCCTGAAGAATTATCTGCGTCTTGGACAGCCAGTTGGCTTCAGGTGGGTACTGCAATTAGAGCAGGGTTGCAACATTTGGTGAGCTGGAGATGGGAACAAAGGGTTCCCGATGCACACATTTAGTTTCCAGCATGACACAGAACATGTGAAAAGACCTATGCTTCTCTTTTAAGCAAAATAAACTCAGAATTTTAAATGTCAGTCGAGGGAGATGAAGGATAACAGAAGACACTGGCCCCTGTTACTGACCAATCAAAGGAAAGCCATAACCACTATGGACCAATCAGAGGCCCACCTACAAGCCAATCACATCCTGCTCATTCCAAATTTTAACTATAAGATTCACTGCCTTTAATACCTTGAGGAATGTAGTAATTTAGCATTAGTTACCTGACTCTTTGTACCGCTCATTGCAAATAAACTCCTCCTTTTTTCCACCATCCAGGTGTCAGTAACTGGTTTGCTACATTGAATTGTATATTGTATATTGTAATTGTAATTGTATATTGTGCCTTGAACCCAGTTTTGAAGGTTCCATAACAATTCCTCCAGCCAATTTTAGTGTTGTTTTAGAAATGGTAGAGTTTTATTCAAATAAGTTGTGAAAAATTCACTTGCATTTTCAAATTGAGATTTCACTGCAAATGATTATATGTGTTTAAAAAAATCTGGATAAATAAATGATCTTCTAATCGAAAATGAATCTTGATGTGAATGGAAGGGGAGTGGGAGTGGGAAAGGGGAGGGTTGTGGGTGGGAAGGACGGTATGGGGGGAAGCCATTGTAATCCATAAGTCGTACTTTGGAAATTTATATTCATTAAATAAAAGTTTAAAAAAAATAAATGATCTTCAAGGTAAAATATTTCACATACCTGAAATTTTTTTTAGTAAGAGGTGGGGACATACACACAAAGAAACAGAGATCTCTGATTTTCTGACTCATTACCCAAATGTCTTCAACAGCTGCAACTGAGTCAGATTGAAGCTGGGAGCCAGGAACTAAGTAAAAATCTCCCATTTGATTGGCAGTGACCCACTAACATGAGCTATCACTGCTGTCTCCCAGGGCATACATTAGTAGGAAATAGGAATTGGCATCAAAAGCCAGAAATATAACCCAGCTACTCTGAGATGTGACATGAATATTCTAAACAACTTTCATCAAGTGCCCACCATAGAAATTTAATTTTGATTTGCCGTAAATTTTATTTATGAAGATTTATTCAGAATATTTATTTTTTATTTTTATTTTATTTTATTTTATTTTTATTTTTTGACAGGCAGAGTGGACAGTGAGAGAGAGAGAGAGAGAGAAAGGTCTTCCTTTGCCGTTGCTTCACCCTCCAATGGCCGCCGCGGCCGGCGCGCTGTGGCCGGCGCACCGCGCTGATCCGATGTCAGGAGCCAGGAGCCAGGTGCTTTTCCTGGTCTCCCATGGGGTGCAGGGCCCAAGCACCTGGGCCATCCTCCACTGCACTCCCTGGCCACAGCAGAGGGCTGGCCAGGAAGAGGGGCAACCGGGACAGAATCCGGCGCCCCGACCGGGACTAGAACCCGGTGTGCCAGCGCCGCTAGGCGGAGGATTAGCCAAGTGAGCCGCGGCGCCGGCCAGAATATTTAGTTTATGTAGTAATAAATACTCAAGATAAAAAGTTAGACATTCCTTTGCATTATATCCAATAAACATTTTTGTGTCTATTAAATATTGTTACCTTTATCTTGTGCTAAAGGCAGCATTACTGCTGTCTTCTGAACAATTACTCTTTGTCTTTGTGTACAGAGTGGTGGTAGCATGTATTGAGATGTCCTGGAGTAAACATGTGGCCCAAGGGAAACCAATTAGACTATAGTTCTTATGATTTAAAACATTAATAGATTAATTTCAATATGAAAAAAAAAACAAAATTTGATCCAATTAATCTAAATATCAGTGTTCAGTTTTGGTAAATCAGAGGCCCAATTATGTTGCCAAGGACCCAGGATATTTCCATTTAATCTGTGTCTTCACATAGTGGAGACTTTTCTTATAAAGTCATCTCTTCCCATGGGTCCCAAGATGGCTGTTTATTTCTGGGATGAGACAATGTGATTCTTTTTAAAATTTTTAAAATTTATTTAAAGAGAACTGACTTAATATATACAATTTTAAGCTCAAGATGATACTTACCACCCACCCTTCATGTGATTCTATATGGTAGCAGTTTGGTCAAGACTCATATGATAACTCACCTCTGCAGCAGTGGTACCAGATGAGCTTGGCCATGTCATGACATAAGTGAGTACACATCAACTATGATTATATACCACTATAATTTTTAAATATTCATAATTATATTTAAAAATAAGTGAAAACCTCCCAACAATAATATTATATTAGTTTGAAAGTAAGGATTTTGAAATTGCATTTGAGAGCCAGAACATAATTTCTATGACTTTTTCAGTAGAATTTTGGAGAGAAAAGAAAAAAAAATTCTCCATCACTCCCAGATTTTTTTACTTTTTTTTTTTTCAATTTCTCATTATTCTGAATCCTCTCTAGTTACATCAGCTGGTGCTGAAATTGCTTCATGGTGTTCTGAGGTTTTGCTTTGTTCAATGCTGCATGTCCTCTTACACTGAAAATATGAGGTTTGCCATTAAAAATGTTTGTTGAACTAATAACTGAAAATAGGTTTGGGGCCAGCATTGTGATATAGTGGGTAAAGCCTGCAATGCCGGCATCCCATATGGACACTGATTCATGTCTTGTATGTTCTAATTTCAATCCAGCTCCCTGATAATGACCTGAAAAGGCAGCAGAAGAAGACCTAAGCGTTTGAATCCCTGCCACCCATGAGAGAGATCCAGATGAAGCTCCTGAGCCCCAGTTTCTGCTCCACCCCGCTCTGCCCCTTGTGGCCATCTGGGAAGTGAACTAATAGATGGAAGATTCTCCTCCTTCCGCTTTCTGTAACTCCGACTTTCAGTTAAATAAATAAATATTAGAAAAAAAATGAGAATAGATTAAATGAGGGAACGACAATTACAATACACAACAATAAAATGGGCGTGATTCCACCAATCCAAAGAAATGTAAAGCTAAGTTTTGACAAAATGAGGAACAGCAGGCTATCAGTTGCATGTTAACAGCATCACTGTCATGGGATGCCTAAAAATTGGCTCTGAGAATAGTACAAGTCTCTTAGGAACATATTTTTGCAGGTATAAAATTGACATTTTTTGTGATAAACTTCATTCAATAAACAATATTCCCATAAAGAATACAAAAGTAGAAATTATCTCTACTCTTACTATACAATTTAGTAAGAATTATATCAAATTTATGAACTTTTAGGTCTAGGATCTAAGAGTTTTCTTCCATCTAATCTGTTTACCTTGTAAGTGGAAAGACCAAAGTACAGAGTGGTTCAACAAGCCCACAATATTTTAATGCCACATATTAATCACCTACTATGCTGTCTTAAATTACTTATACACAATATCTGATTTAATACTTTGAAATCTCTATGGAACAAGTGCTTACATTTATCAATCAGGTAACTGAAATTCAACAATGTTATGTAACTTGTCCAAGTCACACAACCACACTCCTCATCACCCTTGGTGCCCAGCTCTGTTCATGTTTTGCCTAGCACTCATTCCACAGCATTGATAACCAGAGCATGAACATTTGAAAGAGATTAAGTGGGGAATCAAGCACCTAGTAATTGTGTACAGAGGTTTAGGTGACCTTTATTTGCAGGGTGTAATGTCTGGTTTGTTATGATCATCATGCTCTAATAGTTTAATGGCTTATAATAATATGTTGGGGCTGGTGTTATAGTGCAGTGGTTGAGCAACTGCCTATGATGCCTGGATCCCCTATTGGTGCTGGTTTGAGTCCTGACTGCACCTCTTATGATCCAGTTCCCTGCTAAAGTGCTAGAGAAAGGACCAGAGGATGGCCAAAATGCTTGTGCCTGCACCCATGTAGGAGATCAAGATGAAGCCTTTGACATCTTGATTTGAGCTGGTTCAGCCCAAGGCACTATAGCCATTCAGGGAGTGAATCAGAAAATGGAAGACCTCTCTGCATGTGTCTCTCACTCTCTGTGTTTGTAACTCTGACTTGTAAATAAATAAAATAAATCTTGAGCCAGCACCGTGGCCCACTAGGCTAATCCTCCGCCTTGTGGCGCCGGCACACCGGGTTCTAGTCCCAGTCGGGGTGCTGGATTCTGTCCCGGTTGCCCCTCTTCCAGGCCAGCTCTCTGCTGTGGCCCAGGAGTGCAGTGGAGGATGGCCCAAGTGCTTGGGCCCTGCACCCCATGGGAGACCAGGATAAGTACCTGGCTCCTGCCATCGGATCAGTGCGGTGCGCCGGCCGCAGCGCGCCGGCCGCGGCAGCCATTGGAGGGTGAACCAACGGCAAAAAAAAGGGAAGACCTTTCTCTCTGTCTCTCTCACTGTCCACTCTGCCTGTCAAAAAAATAAAAATAAATAAATAAATAAAAAAATCTTAAAAATATTCTTTTTACAAATGTAAGCATAAATGGAAAACAGAAAATCATGAAGATAGACTTGGTAAAATAAGCTGTTTAATGACAAAGCATTAGGTGCCTACACATCTGCATGACAAACTGACACATTCCTATTATAGCATAAATGGGTAGGAGAGATATTATGATTAATAATTACAATAATATCTGGTTCTGTATATATCTAAAGGATGCTATGTAGAAAGTTTTGTACTCATAGAGTGGTCAATATATCTTAGTAAGATCATGGGACGTGGTCAGAGGTCCTGTTAAAGGAACCAAAACTGTATATGGAAGAGTGTCACTCACTTTTGTCTTAGCCACTGGTTCTAGTTTATGCTTAAAACCTCTGCAAGGAGTTCAGCAGGAAGCTCCTCTAGCATTCTGTGTTCAAAGTTAGGACTATTCAATATGCATGAGCATATTCATTCTGTCATCATGATTCAGATCACATGATTGACGGGTAGTTTGCGATTATGACATGAAACCTGGGAAGAGTTCCAAGAAACTTCTAGAGATTCCTTTTTAAGATGCAGATTAAAACATGTTTTATAACACCATTAGAGTAGTTTAGTTTTAGCTCCTCCTATTTCTAGAGGTAAAAGCTTCATTTCTTTACATATAATTACATTTTTAATTTCCTACGCAGAAATGTTCTATTTTGTTTGATAGTCTCATTTTCTGACCTCTTTTCCAGGAGAGCAATTCTTAGTAACTTAATATCTACAATGGCTCTCTCTAATTGATGGATACAAGTTTTAGATAGTAACTTCATTTCTGAACATTTAACAGGATTCATAATTAAGAAAGCATTGAAGTTCAAGGTCTTTTGAAGACATTTTTCCTAAATGTATATCATTGGAGTTAGGAATTTCAGTGCTTTTCTTCTGATTTAATGCTAAGACCTTAATTTATCTCTATTTGCATCAGACTTAATTTAATCAGGATATGTGAAATGCTATTTGACCACCTTCATGGAAAACTACTACACAGTTAGACCTCTGTATATGTAGATTCCACCTCTACAGATGAAAATATCTAGAAAAAATTAAAGAAAGTTCTGAAAAGCAAAACTTATATTTGTTGCATACCTAATATATGTATAGGTGCACCTGCTGCAGATTCCTATTACCCACAGGTCCTCAGTATCTGTCCAGTACTCATTGTTTGAGCATTATTTGTTGTGTGTCTCTTTGTATGCCACTTGTGTTGTGGCATCCTTTGTTTCTGTGAAAAAAAAAAAAAAAACTCCTAAAATTCACAACCTCAAATGGGCTCCTAAATAGCAATTTACTGGCCAAAGCAATCACTCAAAGGGAATATAAAGTACTATCTCTTAGATGCTTTGGAAATTGGCACTGTGTCTATTGCACATTCAGGCTTTTTTTTCTTGTCACATTCTCTAAACAATATATATTTGAACTATTTACATAGAATTTCCTTCACATTAGTTGCTGTAGGTAATCCAACATTGATTTAAATGTATATGAGGATATTTATAGGTTTTTGTGAATTCTATACCATTCTATTTAATGGACAGGAGCACCTTTGAATTTTAGCATCCAAGGAAGTCTTGGAACCAGTGGATACCGAGGGATGCTCTCTCTGTTGATAAAATGCTAAATATAATATAGCATTAGATAGATAGATAGATAGATAGATACATGATACAGATGCAGTATACCATACCCATATCCCATACCTATATCTAAAAGGCATGTATACACACACATATACACATGCTTGTATAGTAGTTTGTGTGATCATTGTCAAACGTTTCACATAATGAACTATGTCATAGAACATAACCCATTATACTATATATGATATAGTATCACTATCTCTAATGTATAGTATTTATTATAGCAGTTATAGATATATATTGCCATGAAATCATCTTTTAATTATCAATGAAATATAAATTAAGAAAAGAAAGAATATTGCTCTTTGAAGAAAAATTTAATATATACCAATTTTCAGTGTACACTGAGATTATCAATGAAGACCTTATTATACCTATTTTCTGTTTGATAATTACTTAGAATTGAAGCAATTCTTTCAAAGTTCTACCCAGTAGAATGCACTGTACTTGGGCAGTGACATGACTATACTCTGAGTGTTCTCTTCATGCCTCTTACAGAGCTCACACATGAGTCTCTAGTCCTTCAAGCTTCCTGAGTGTACTATGTACACTCACACCACAGGGAAGTCCTGTCCACTGACGCTAAATTCACTTCCTACCTGTAAGAAATTACTTGGCTCTAGATATGTTTACAGTTGGGAACCCTGCCTTCAGAAATTGTCTTGCCGGCGCCTCGGCTCACTAGGCTAATCCTCCACCTAGTGGCGCTGGCACACCGGGTTCTAGTCCCGGTCAGGGCTCCGGATTCTGTCCCGGTTGCCCCTCTTCCAGGCCAGCTCTCTGTTGTGGCCAGGGAGTGCAGTGGAGGATGGCCCAAGTGCTTGGGCCCTGCACCCGCATGGGAGACCAGGAGAAGCACCTGGATCCTGCCTTCGGATCAGCGCAGTGCGCCAGCCGCAGCGCGCTGGCCGCCAGGGCCATTGGAGGGTGAACCAACGGCAAAGGAAGACCTTTCTCTCTGTCTCTCTCACTGTCCACTCTGCCTGTCAAAAAAAAAAAAAAAAAAAAAAGAAAAAAGAAAGAAAGAAAGAAAAAGAAAAAGAAATTGTCTTTCTACTGTGTGGAGGATCCTAGTTATCTAATCCAGGCCAAATATTCCTCATGAGAATGCTCTGAAAGATCAATTTGAACTTGAACTCAAGTCTAGCTTTCCTCTTCGATGGACTGATGACTTTACTCTGACATCCTTTCACTTCCATTCTGTATAGGTACCCAGCAGTTTGGGATTAATATGTATAACAGGCTCAGTACTCTCTGTGGGCTCCCTTTGAACACATACTGCTTAAAGTGTTTCTGCGATCAAGGTGATACATGGCCAACACTTTTATTTAGCACTGTAAGTTGCTTTGTTACTTTCATTTTGTTTTTAGAATGTGGCAGACAATCAGTGTGCTTTTTAATAAATGTGTATTGATGATGGTAGCATCCGCCAACATTTTTAAGGGATATTGGGAAATCATTAGACTTTGGGGAAATAAATGAAAATAATAGTCAAGGTAAGTTTTAGAATGATAGGTGGTATATTTGCCAGAATGGAAGATTTCTTTTTTTTTATTTATTTATTTGACAGGTAGAGTTATAGACAGTGAGAGAGAGAGAGACAGAGATAAAGGTCTTCCTTCCATTGATTCACTCCCCAAATGGCCGCTACAGTCGGCGCTGCGCCTATCCAAAGACAGGAGCCAGGTGCTTCTTCCTGGTCTCCCACGTGGGTGCAGGGGCCCAAGCACTTGGGCCATCTTCCACTGCCCTCCAGGGTCACAGCAGAGAGCTGGACCAGAAGAGGAGCAACGGGGACTAGAACCTGGCGCCCATATGGGATACCGGCGGATTAACCAAGTGAGCCACAACACCAGCCCCCAGAATGGGAGATTTCTGAATTTTGCCAAAGAAAAATGACACAATGATAATGATAAAAGTCATTTATTTTTGCAGCTTCTAAATTCTGAACTCATCCATTTAGCTCCATTTTAAACACAGATTTCTATTATTTTATTATTTTTCTCTACAAATTCCATGGTGAAAAATAAGTTTTTCAACCTATTTCCAAGACAGTCCCTTTGTTGCTATGTCCTTACCACATTTTGAACTCTATCACACACACCCACACCCACACCCACACACACACACACAGCCTTCCTCAACTTGATTATATTCTTTTTCCTAAAAGCCTGATCAGTTTTCATAGTTATTCCATTCTTTATCATGTACAGATGTGAAATCTTCCAAATACTGCAGAACAACCACCTTAAAATCTCAGTAGCTTATAATGGCAAGGATTCTTTTTCTTTTTCCTTCTGGTAGAGTGGGTTGGCAGGAGAAGTTGGGTTCAGGCTGCAGTCACTGCAGTGGTAATTTATATGCATTGCATATTTTGGAGTGGGAACATCAGGCTAGCTGGCATATCCTTCTCATAGAAATTGTAAAAGTACAAGAGGGCAAGCCCAATGTCTTTGCTTACATCAGAACTAAAAACAATACATTGGCCAAAGCCAGTTATGTGGTTAATCCAAAATACAGGAGATGGAACAATGTGCTCTGACTTTCATGGCCAGAGCTTCAAAGCTATATGATAAAAGATGTGTGCAGAAGGAGTGAAGGGTTGCGTCCAATTACTCAATCTGCCACAGGTAATGAGATGACACATGTCCTTTCATTTACCCAACCTTCATTGGCTGTCCTCTTCTATCTACTAGAACTTGGAACTGTAACTACAAACAAAAATGTGTTAGAGAATATGACTGGAGCATAATGTTTATCCTAGATGTGACTAAGCACCATATGGAAAGAATTTTGATTTACTACACCTTAACTAAAGGAAAAGTAATGTGGAAAATTAACATTTCACTTACTTTTGAGACAAATGAAAAATTAGCATATCAGTAATCTTCTAAATAAAATATGCATTCCTTGATATTGTTATTTAATATTACTGAATAAATGCTATGGATTTTTTAAAATTTACAACTAGATTCAAATAGTGAGATAATGAAGACAAAATCATTTTTGCTTTATCTTTCATTATCTCCAAATAACAGCATTTTTGGACCAAACAAAATGTTAAAAATATTGAATACATTTCGCCTTTATTAGGATAACTAAGATTTAATAACCCCCAAAATATCAAATATTGTGATGATACAGAATGAACAGAGCTCTCATATGTTTCTACTGGTGACACAATGTGGTTCAGCCACTTTATAAACCAATTCTTGGCTCCTTGTAAAGTGAAAAATGCATTGGAAGAAATAGCAGCCATATTCATATCAATCTTTGCTATTTTAGTCTAGAATGCAAAAACTTGTTTGGTTTTAGGAAGGAGAGGAGAGTAGAGACTTCTCTTCAGGGATGCATGTTTGCTTTGCTATACTTTAGGTTCCCTTTTTATTTTCCCCCAAATTACCAAGTATTCTGTTTACTCACAACTTTTTTGGTTCTCATTTGTCACAACTCCAAAGTTTCTAATTTCAAAGCTGTGCTATATCTCTTTGTAATTAAACTATATTTTACTCCCAAGTCGTTGTGCAAAATGTGCATTAATGCTATCATGTGCACTACCTCACATCAATAAGAATGAAATCCTGTGACCCTTCAGTTAGTCTTACTGTGGTATCTTTTGAATACTTAGATATCTCTTCTCCAATCATTTGATTAAGAGATTAAATATAGAGATTCCTGTGACCAGTGTAAGCTACTGGTTTCCACTTTTTACAGTCAACATTGGTTTTATTATATGTACACATAACAAAATCATCTGCTTGAGAAAGTATCTTTAGTATTTCCTCATCATATAAATATGCTAAACAGCAAGTCATGTCTGAGTTACAGAATTTCTCACAGTGGATGCACTTTATATGCCAGAAAATTTAATTAGATATGATGTTTATGTTAAAAAGGGTTTATGTTGCTGCAACCTGCTGAGTTTGTTATTCAACTGCTAAACTGCTCTGTCTGCAGCCAGCCATATCAGAAGTCATGCAGTTAGAGCCCAGGATAATACACCTTTCCTCGCTTCCTCTTTCTCCTACTTTTGATTTATTTCTCACAACTTTCTTTATATACTTCATAAGGCTTCATTAAGTCAACAAAAAAGAAAACCAACAATCCACAGCATCTAAAAACCTCATCATACTGTTCCTCACCCCCAGTTTATTTTCCATTTCTACTTTTTGATCACTGCCAAAAATTATAAAAAAGCATTTAGTTCTTCCCTGCATTTTCATCCCTCAGTACCCTGAAGGCTTGCCTCTGAGTTTAACAGTCTCTACTACCTGGATGCTGCTGTTGTTGCAGAGTCTCTGGAAAAATCCCTCCTTGTAAAATGCAGGCACTGTTTCTTGGATCTCTTGTGTAGTGTCTGACTTTGCTGGCTACCCATTTCTTGACATTCTCTCTCTTGGCTTCATTGTAATCTCCTTGTCATTCTACTGATTTTCAGCCTCCACTATGGCCTCTCTTCCTCTTTTGGCCCTGCAAGTTGATTTAGTTCATTTTGTGTTGTTGTAGGAAAACACCAGATGCAGGATGATATTTTGGAGGTCCAAGAATATGGCACCAACGTATGCTAGGCTTCTGGTGATGGTGTCATAGAGTAGAGGAGTATGTGAGAGTGGTGAGTGGGTATGTGTGGAGGAGTCTGCAATGCTAGGGGTAACCTTGCTTTAGAACAACCTATTCTCATGGCAATAACTAACCCTAGTACAAGAGTCTCATCTTGCTCCCTTAATATCTTATCCAGTCTCAACAGACCCAATCCAGTCCCTTGAGAAATATGTTGATCCATTCACTGGGCTTAGCTCTGCTGATTTAATGATCTCTTAAAGGACTACCGTTTCCCAAGAATGTTACATTGGGAATCAAATTGAAATATGAGATTTTGAGGGAAGAAACTATACCCAAACCTAATATAAATATAACTGTCGCTCCCCCTCTTCATGGAGGAACGACACTAAACCCTGCCTAGGCTTCATATCCGAGTCACAGCACCATTATGTCGCTCCCCGTCTTCGTGGAGGAACGACACAGGACCCTGCGCTGTTCTTTCGTCTGCTCGGCCCTCCCCGGGTTTGCTGCTGGTTCTTCCCGGGTTGGCTACTGTCCCTTCCACCTCCGTGGAAGGACGGTTCCCCTGCCACATTCCCCACTTCCGCGGGGGAGCGGCACACCGCCGGCCGGCTCTCTGGGGGCTGCACAGGTGTTCCCCTTAGATCTTCCCCTTAGATGTTCCTGGTGCATGTTGTCTCTCTCCTCCTTTATAGTCCTTCCACCAATCCCAACTCTGCTACCCACACGCCGAGTACGCTGTTCTCCTCCAATCAGGAGCAGGTCCTGCTGTTTATTGGTTGAACTGGAGGCAGCTGTGTAGAAGCTGTTTTCTCCTCTCCCAGCGCCATATTGTGGGAGAGCAGATGCATAGAATAAGTCTTAATTCCAGTAACTTAGTCCAGTCCGGGTTGCTCCCCACAATAACTTTCTCAATGTTATATCCTTGATCTTCTTTCATTTCCTCTTCTGATGACTGCATATTCCTTCATACATTCAAGCTTCACCTCCTTATGGTCCAAACTCTGTTTTTCCATTCTATCTCTTCTCCTTTGGCATTTACCTAATATTCACATCATTTTGCTGGACAGAAATGTTGTGGTTATCCCTAAACTCCACATGGTCAGGAGGAAAGTGGACAATGAGGAAGAGTGAACAGAGTGTGTGCATTGGATTTAGACAAATCTGAGTTACAATTTGGCTTGGCCACTTACATGGGGTTGCCTATGGCAGTGAATGGCACATGCAGCAGTAATTGAAGGCAAAGTACCCTGCCTTGCAAAGTTACAGTGAAGGTTAAATATCTAACACACTGTGTGAAATATGGTAGCACTCAATAACTGGGTGACATTTGGTGTTATCCACTTCTTTTCATGTCCCTTTCTGTTGTTGGGTTCCAATATATGCAAATAGATCATTACTATACCACAGAGAATTTTTTTCGCTGTCTGTGTATCCCATTGGTGGTCAGATCATGTTGATTTTTTCACTTTTCTTTTAATTTGTGTTTATCTTTCTCTGTATTGGCTTTTTCTTATACACGATTCAGTTTACTGAAAAGCTTCCCAATTGTTTCTTTTCTCTTAAGTTTTTCATTCCTCAAAGCTATCCACCATGCTTCCATATAAGTTATTTTCCTAAGGAACAGCAATAATCCCTTTCCATTTTCCCTCAAAAAGTCCCAGTGCCTTCTAAGTGTGAAAGATAATAGTCAAATTCTTAACCTATCATTCACCATCCTTCTCAGACTGACTTTTTATAACCTTTTTTAGTTTCATTTTTCACTATTATGCACCCTCTGCTCTAAGCCACATTGGGATTTAACTGTCTCTCAAACATGCCTTGAATGCTCAAGAATTCCCTCTCACTGAAAAGACTCCCTTCCATGAAGAAATTCCAACCAGACTCAATTTGCTTTTCTTCAAGGATCACATAACAAGTGCTTGTATCTAAGCTGTTTTATTTTTTCCCTTTCTCTCTTAACATTGTTGATAGCTATGCAGGTGTCTTTCATTATCAAAAATTGAACCCATTGGAAGCAGAAGTGAAAATATAATGAAGGCAGTCAAATGGAGATGAAAATGAAAAGTCAAGAATGAGAAAAATAAATATTCCAACATTTCAAGCCAATGTAATTGTGATCAATGCCAAACCTTTCTCTGAACTTCCTAGTAAACAATATTCAATACTATGTTTATTAATTAATTTCAAGAATAGGTCTTTGGGAGACAAATTCCAAGTTCACAGGGAACTTGAAATGGCAAGTTACATATTTCTAATCCTCTGAGAGAGAGAGTCATAAAATCCTTCACTGAAAACTTAATTCAAATCAGTGTTAACATTTGAGAGAAATTTCTTATTCGTGGCTTTATGAAGTATTGAATAAAATAGTTGCCAACATCCACAAAAATCCTTTCTCAAAAGTACAGAAGCAAAGCTGCACACAACTATGACAAAGCAATTTGTACCACTATATTAGATCTAATACACAACAATACTGGCATCATGATTCATCAGTATTTGTATCAAATATATCAAAAACCATTGACCACAGTATCTTGGATATGTTAGTCCCATTGGTTCTACATTCTACTTGGTCCTTAGTACTAAGTGACACTTAACTTGATTTTTCTGTTTAGCTGTTCTCCTCATTTCTGAAGGTGGTGTTAAAGTCCCCTGGTATTATTATATAGGAGTTTTTCTCTCTGGTTGCATCAAACTTTTTTCTTTTGTTTTCATATATTTAATTATGATGTGTCTGAACATGAATTTCTTTGATTTCACCATTTGGGGGTTCTCTCAACTTCTTAAACCTGGAAGTTGATGTCTTTTGGCAAGTTTGGTCTTTTTCAGGAATTATTTCTTTAAATATTCTCTGAGCCTGTTTACTATGTTTTCTCTCTTTTCTGAGATTCTTATTACAGGAATATTAGATCTTTTGTTATTGTCCTGCAGAGCCCCGGGATTTTTCTCATTTTGAGGGGGAGATGATGGTTCACATTATTGATTTGATTCAACTTGACTAATTCTATTTTCTATCTTTTAAAATTCCACTTATTATTATATGTTTAGTTTTTCAATTTCAAGTGTTTTATGACTTTTATTTCTTTGCTGAGATTTTCTACTTTCCATTTTCTTCAAAAGAATTTTTGATTGATTGCTGAAGACACTTGTACATTTTCTTCAAAGTTATTGTCAGATAATTCCAACATATGAATCATCTCAGTATTGGTATGACTCAATTGTCTTTTCTCATTGAAGTTTGAGTTTCTTGATTTTTGATATAATGGGTGATTTTCTATCATATCCCAAGACATTTTTAAGAAAATCAAAATCTTACTTAAATCTTTACTTTGGTAAGAGTTACCCTGTTTAGACTTGGTTCATGAATCTAAAATTAGTTTTTAATTTTTGAAAACACAATAGAGTTATTTTGATATTGTTCTACAATATCCTAATATTATTAATTATTCTAAAATTAATACACAAGAATTTTAAATACCAGATCAAGTGAAGCAGGTGACATGGAAATGTTTAACATTTACTTAGAGAGTGAGAGAAATACACAGGAACATAAGAGTCTTATTTAAGGGAAAGTGGGTTCAGAAAGGTGAACCTCCATATGGGACAGATCAGGGCCCACGTGCGAGAGTTCAGAGGCAGAGCTAAACAGAGAAAAGCACAGGAGCAGGAATGACTGCAAAATAGCAGGAGGAGGCAAAACAAGACAGAAAGCAGCCAAATGGCCATGTGCCCAAGAGGCGGGAAGGCAGAGGAGAAGTGGCCTAATGGCCCCAACGCCAAGAGGCATGTGGGCAAACAAGGGCAGGCCCACAGGGGCAGGTCCAGAGCCCTCCAGGCCTCTTATATGCTTCCAAAAGGGGAGTGGTTACGTAGTCTGATTGGCAGGTGGGTAGATAGAGATAACATAGGGGTAGGGGGTTTGGCTGCCAGCTCATGAATCTAGTTACTTTAATCCTATCTGCCTGCCTATATCATTTTGTTTGTATGGGTCATCTGTTGTTTCTGGGGCTCACTGTGGTTTTGCTGGTGCTGGCTGAGGAGACAAAAGGGGTTTCCCTGGGCCGAGGATATTGGTATCAGTGGGAGCAGGAAACTCAATTCTGGCCCAAAGACACAAAGGACTTCTCTGGAGTGAAATCTTTGTGCCACAGTGGCTTGTTCCACTGCCAGGTGCTCATTGTTAGCAGGGATGCAATGATTTTTCTTTCTGCTGGTGCTGGGTTCCCTTGGTGTTGTAGGAAGGATTCCCACTCAATCTGGGAAGGAATAAGCCTACCTATGCTGCCTTTTGTGGCTAGGTCAACAAGGGACATTCTGGGCTAGATTATCTTTCCTGAATGGGTGCCTTAAGACGACCCCTGCTTTGAATTTCCAGTCCTGTGGTCCCAACCCATTCTTCTCACCAGCTTTCTGAGTTTCAGAGTTCTTTGTTGGTTGTCTCATGCATTATTTTCAATATTCATGGTTGTATTTACCAAGGAGGAGCAGATAGAAATGAGTCTATGCCATGCTATTGGATCAAGGTAATCAAATATGTTTTTCAAATAGGATTTCTTTATAATTCAGTTTTCACTCCAAATCCATGCATTTATGATATGCAGATTTCTATGGCAAATTTGAGAAAATTGGTGCTCTCTATGCCTAATTAGACAATATTCCTAGCTTGTTTGATTTGAAGTCTTACTGCTATCAAGAATCAGGAAAGAAAAACAAAACAAGTTGAAGATGATAATAATGAATAACCATATTGTACAAGTAATAAACTATCTATTTAGGAAATTAAAAATAGCTGCCTCAAAGTGGGTGAGGAATAAAATGGAGTGGGAAGACTTAGGGAGGTTTCACCACAACATTGAAATTAGGGAAAAGGCATTCACTGGGGCATTGATCTTTTTATTTTCATCTGACTTTGTTATGCATTCCTCAGGCTCTGCCTCACTTCATCTGAATAACCTTGAATGCCCACTACACCATCTGTTCTGGGAAAGGGTCCCATCTGATGAGACTCATGGCCCTTGTTCCTCACATTCTTTGGCTGTCACTTTCATTTAGTGCTGTCCCATATGTTCTCTTCCTTTAGAATTGATATTGTGTGTCCCTGATAGGACAAAGTTCATGTTGTGTATTCTTGATCAATGGACTATTTGTGAAATGCCATAGTGATTGACATTTTGTATTTAAGCACTTTTAGCATCCAATGAAGAGAGGCCTAATGTAACTACCAAGTTGCTGTGAGACTGTAATTTTAAAAATATCTTAGGCAGATTTACCTTGTCTTTCTGAAATGTATTCTTTTAATAGGATTTTTTTTGTACTGCACTCTTCTTCAGTACTATATTATCTATTTCCCTCTAATATTAGCCTTACTTGTATAGAGGCATTTCTAGAAATATCATCTTGGGCACCTTGTTCCTACACCAAGAAAATCAGTACTTCTGTAGCAATGGTTAGGGCAAAGCATTTTGTTTGGCATAAGATAACAATTTATACATGCATTCTGCACTTATATGTTTATCAACACTGAAAGTAAGGGTATTTACATTAATGTCTTTGTTTTAAGAGTGTAACAAAACACACACAAGAGATATATGTATTCAGAAGACAAATTTCTTTGGGTGGAGAAATGGAAATGTCACAGGAAGCCTGGCATTTTAACTGGAGCTTTTAATATTGCTTTTATTTTCAGTAAGGGAAGATTAAAGGAATGGACATGCTGGGTAACAAAACATTATAATTAAAAGGAAAGATGAATTTGTAATAGAGTTTAAAGAGATAAGATAAAGAGCTAGATTACGAATTAGGAAGGCTTTTTGCTATAAGTAACAGGAAGCCCTATTGAGTAGTGACATAAACAGAATATTTAGAGTATATTTACAGGAAGCCTGAAGATAGAGTGATTCAGGATAAGTTTCTTGGCTCAAGCATGCTGTCAATGACATTTCCAATATTCTAAAGGCCATTTCCAATATTCTATTCTTTCAGTCTTGTACTCTTACAGTGCTTTCATCTTTGAACTTCACCTTGTCTCACATTTTTTAGAGCTGAAATGCATATCCGTGTCGAGACTACTAGGAAAAAGAAATGGAAATACCAAATGTTTTTCTGATTAATTATATGAAACTTGACATGTCACCCCACCACCACCAAAAAATACATGATTATTTTAGGAAAATAAGAGTCCTTGGTTCTGGGGGTATAATTTTATATACAAATGATGATGACTACCGCACTTGTTTATATTCAACTTCAGGTTTCAGTGTTTTCAGTGACACTTTGTGTGAAAGAATATTTTGAGATTGACTCATGTTGTTCAATTCAGTGGACATATTTTAGCATCCCACTTAGCTGACATCTGCGGCATTTGGCTCTGCTGTGTCATCACCATTCTTTAAGCTCTCTCTTCTTTTGACCTCTGTTGCCTCCTTTCCTCACATTTTTCTTCTCCCACTTTGGTTTCTACTCAGTATGTATTTTTGTTATTCCTTTGCTTTGCAAAATAGTGTCAAGTTTCCAGGTTTCAGTGGCAGTTCCTTGCTCATTCTCACTCTTCCAAATAGAATCTATCTTCTGTGATATATAAGTTTGCTACAACATTGCTCTTAACTCTCTAGCTCAAATCTCAAATTTCATCTCTCTGCGTTTATACTTACTCCTTATTATAGAGCACCTCCAATCCGTTTTGTGCCCCTTGGATTTAACTCACCCTATCTCTTCTTGGAATATCATCTTCATCCTCCCAGTTTTTCTAGTAAATTCATTCTCATTCAAACCTTACATAAACTAACATTAACATCAACAAGTCCTGCCAAATTTTAGTGATTCTCCACTTGTAGGCTACCTGATATTTACAGCCCACTTCTATTAAAATCTTTAATCCTCCTAATCTATCTTTTACTTACCTCCCATTAATATCAATTCTAAATAAATGGGCTCCTATATAAATTCTGCACCAGTGAAGTTCATCCTAGAAGCTTTTATTGATGCTCTAACAAAATACTCTTTCTTTTTTTTTAAGATTTATTTATTTATTTGAAAGTCAGAATTACACAGAGAGAGAAGGAGAGGCAGAGAGAGAGAGAGAGAGAGAGAGATTTCCACCCCACCTGGTGATTCCCATAAATCTCATTGCCCATCCTCCTACCTGAGTCCCTTGTGTAGTTGCCCCTAAGATTCCTCTTTTTAAAGACATTCCACATTAATGAATATTCTCCCATCTGCAATAACCTCAATCATTTCCTTACTTATATAATATGTTTTGTTTTTCATACAAGAGAAGCTTTAGATTTGAAAAACATGATTGGGATAAAACAAATGTGATAAGTACCATAAAAATTAAATATTTCATTAACACAATGTTATTTCAAATCACACACATAATGCATATGTTTAATGATATATTTTAAAGAAAAATACAAAATTCAAAAAGTTACAGAATTAAAAATCATCTGTATAATAGATTACTCTATCTTCACTGTTTTAATAGAGAACTGTTAAAATAAGGATAAATATAAATTTATATAAATATTTAAATACTGAGCAATGATAGTTAAAACCAAATCAATTTTGGGAAATGTGTTAATTTTCTATTATTGCTGGAATGAATTACAATAAAATTAATATCTTAAAACACGCAAAATATAGTTATAGAAGCAGAAGTCCAAAATGGATCATATTGGGGCCAAATTGGCTTCCAGTAGGGCCAGGTTCCTTCTGAAGGCTCTCAGGGTAATCTGACATCTTGTCTTCTCAGTCTTTTAGAAGACATCCACATTCCTTGACTTGTGGTCCCTTCTGTTTTCAAAGCCAGCAGCACACATCACATCTCTCTGTCTTTTCTTCCACTTGCCTCTTCCATTTTAAAGGACCCTTTTGATTATATTGGGCTCAAACAGAATAACAAAGACTGCATCTCCCACTCCAAGTTCAGTTGGTTAGTAGCTTTAATTCTCCTGCATCAAGTAGCATAAACACAAATTCTGGGGATTAGGTCTTGGACATCTTTGGGCAGCCATTACTCTGCTTACCACAGATAAGATGTTCATGGTTTATACTAAGCTCTTCAAGCAGCAATTGTGCTGTGTGGCTAAGGTTTAGTCTTCTCTTGTGAATTTTTTCTTTCCTTTACACAGCCTTGCTCCTTCCTGCAGGCGTACACCTTCCGGATAGGTTAACGCCGGCGAGACCTCGGAGACACCAGACGCGTTTATCGGCTTTTCAGCTTCCACTTTATTTTTCAGCAGACTCGCGTTACATGTCGTGAACGCCCGCCGTCTTCGCCTCCTCCAACCCTCTTATATATCCCGCCCTGTTACCGGCATTCATTCACAACTCCTTCATTCACCACTCCCGCTTATTACTGGCGTTCCTTCACAGCTCCCACCTGTTACCGGCGTTCATTCACAACTCCGCCTTTTACCAGCGTTCATTCATCACTCCTGCCCACCGTCCACCTATTTATATATGATTCATGGAAAACATGTTACCAACTCAGCAAGAGTAAGTGTGGGAAACATGCAATAACAGGATGCTTAAAGTCAAAACAGGATCTTGCAATTAGCAACGGGCAGTGTGGAAAAAGCCCAGCACTAAACTTCTTGTGCTTGTACATGTCGGGAGGGGCACAGCTGGCCAGGCTGTCCCGTTCCCCGACACCTTCCCTAATTGGTTTTTTTCCCCCAAGCATTCTCTCATTTGTTGCATTATTCTTCTGTACAGACTTGATCTCTTAAAGAATCTAATCAATTCATTTCTAGTAAAGTTGGATGCAACTGCTACTCTAAAAAATTAGAGACCTTCCCTGCCCAGGTTTCATAGCTTAACAGATGTTAACATGACTAATTTGAGAGATAAATGAAGAAAGAGCATTGTGCTGACAAAGGTACTTCTTAGAACTCTGACACTGAGCTATGCACAAAACTGGACACATAAATGAGATCACCAGGACTGTTCTTTCTTAAAGTTCCATCAGAAAAGAGATATTTCAATTTTGGACCGCCAGAGGAGCATAGTGAATGATTGCCTCATCTATTCACCTCAGCCTAACTCCAAAATCTTCAGGAGGCACAGAACACAAAACAAAATAAAGCAGAACCTTTCAAATATGTGTTAGCCATCAGCTCAATTCTCTTCACAATGATCTTCCTAAAATTAGCTCGATGAAAGAGATGATAAAAGTTATTGAAATCAGGAATGAAGGTGTAGACATTGCCACAGATTCTAAATATCATTAGGATAATAGATATGAAGAATTTTATTCTATTAGTTCAATAGTTTAGATGAAATACATACTAAAAATACAATTTTTACGCTCATTAATGAGGAAATCAAAAGATATAAATGGCTAAATGCCTATTAAATAATTGAATTAATAATTGTAAAAATTGTGAACTAGGAAATTTTAGGACCAAAAAGATTTCTTGTTAAATATTCAACAGAACGTAAGAAATAATACCAATTTCTCACAAAATATTTACTCACAAAATAGAAAAAATTTCCTTACACATTTTAAGAGGGCAGCATTTCCCTGACACCGAAGCACTGAAGGAGATGTTATAAGAAAACTACAAACAGTATCATGCAAAATTATTTAACATAATAGCAAATAATATTTTTTCATTATATAAAATAATTTCATAGTCTTTTCCAAAAATGCTGCTAGGAAAAATGTATATACTCTTGCAACAAATACATGTATATATGCATACATATACACTCTTATATCCTATATAAAAGTCCAAAATTGAACAAGGATCTCAATGTAAGACATAGAAGTATAAAACTCTTAACAGAAAGTACAGATTGTTTGGTGTTAGGAACTTCTTCCTGCTTAGAATAGGGAGTTCTGTCTCTGGAGCTCTTTAAAATAGGGGTGAATGTACCTCTGTATGACGTGATTTAACCAAGGCCTCATTGGGTCAGGAGTGGGTTGGTGTCCTCTCTTAGTCTCCTCTGCTCTGCTTCTGTAATTTTAGGATAAGCCAAGGGGAGAGAAGCCCCTCAACCAACTGTGTACAAATGTAATTGTTGCAAAAACTGTCAATCTTTGTGTTCACATGGCTAATGCTACAGAACTTCTTGATTTCTTTATCTTGCTTTGGAAATGTGCTGATAATTGGGACTTGAACCAGTGCTCATATAGAATGCCAGTGTCCAAGGTGGAGGCTTAACTCACTGAGCTACTTTGCTGGCCCTGATAAAATTTAAATTTTATTACAGAAAATTACTACAGATAAGACTTACCCTAATGCGTTCTACTTACAATTCCAAAGGGGTTTTCAATTCTGAAAAGCCCTGATTGCTTTAAAATGCATGGATTATGGGATAAGAAGACTTTTCTGTGTTGGTTTAAGTTAGACATGAAATCCTCGGACCTGCCATATATTAGAAAATGGTAGTGATCATAGCAGTCAAGTTCAAAGTCTATTTTTCTGCCATTCTATACATGATGAGAAAATTGAGTAGGAGAAATAATTTGGAAACCAGTGATGATCATCAGGAGTTAAGACAGCCATGTTCAGTTTCATTTCATGAACACATGAGACAACATCTATTTAGCATTTTATGTGGTGAGAAATGGGGACCACTGATAATGCTGTAACCAAAATTGGTTCTTTGCTGACATTGAACCAGTCCTCAATCTCGCATGAATCACTACATCTGTGAAATGTGGTAAAGTTTTTCAGTGGGAAGGCAACAAATAAAGAGATTCCTAGCAGAAAATAATTAGATGATCCACTACTATCTACTGTCACCAAGCAGAGATCTGTATAGAGGAATGTGTGTTTGGCAGAGAATGGTAATAAAAATGCCCAAACTTTTGTAGTACTCCCAACATGGGTCATTCTGGAGTGTCCCCAAAACACCGAAGAGGGGAGCCCACAGCACCCATTGTTAATATTTGGTACAATTATTTGTTCATGGTTTGACTACTGACAGATTTTCATCCACACTCCTCCTCTTCAGTTTTGTCATTATATTTGCGAAATTTGATAAGAACAAGTGCTCCTTCCTTAAACACCTGTAAAAGGTTCAAACTTGCCCCTGCCCACCTATGGGCAAGAATATTCAGAGAAATCCCAGCCAGTAACTACACCAAAGTTCCTCCTCTCTAAAGCCATATCAGAACAGGCTGGGAAATGTCTTTTGCCTTGTGTGATTAATAAAACTTTCCATTAAAAAAGACTTTCCATACTCATTTGCTGTGTATGTTGCACCATCAATTTTGACACCCAGACAAGTTTGGGTGAAAGTACAGCTTGACATTGCAGGTTGCTGCAATACCACATTGCCCCATGGATATTGACACTTGAAATGTTGGAAGAGAGGGGAAATGATTCGGTACCAAAAACAAGCCTGGGTAAGTTTAGCTGGGTATGTTTTGTTGGGAGGGTGACGTAGAATAAAACAAGATGTATTGGCTTTGACATGGATGCCAATAGCTCTAAACTAAACGATGAGACTATGGGTAGCTTTTTCAACCAGAAGATCAAATAGAATTCTGCTTGGCTTAATTTATGGATATGAAGTATTGGAGCAACTTTAAGGAATTTCTTATGCAACGATAAAATTATCAAGAGTGATGACACAATCTTAAAGGATTGTTTAATCCTTTATGTTCATAACTATAAACTTAATGATATACTACATACAAGACATCATGTACTAACAATATTGAAAAATTCACTGATATGTAATAGAAACTTTACAGATACATGAAAAATAAAGTGAAAAGAATTAAATTTATGATCCTAAAACCATTTAAATAAAATTACAGTCAATTGACCCTCACCAAAGAATGACTTAGGGGAAATTATGACTTGGCACTATATTAGGTAGCCAATATGTTTGTTTACAAAAGGCAAACATGCTACATTCCAAATATACTGTATTCCTGACTTATTTATCTCTCCAGTGTCATCTCCAAGGTTTCCTACTATGAAGATTTAGGCTTACACTGATCTAATTATGAATGTGTGTTTAGATTAGTTTGACCAAAATGAACATTTATGAAGAAAGATTGTCAGTGATAACTAATTCTGTATTGATGATCTTAAAACGTAAGATTCAATTCACCTTCAACTTTATCCCTCTGACATTAATGCATTTTAATGCATTCTTTAATTGGTATCATTTGCAGAGATTATATAGTATACAGAATTTTTCATGTTTGCTTTCTTGTCTTTGCAAAAGGTTTAATCAGAGTAACTGATATTTAAACTGTTTGCTTTTTTAGACATTTTATTTATTTATTTGAGAAGTAGACTTATAGACAGAGAGAAAGGTTTTCCATCTGCTGGTTCACTCCCCAAATGATTTCAATAGCCAGAGATTGGCCAATCCGAAGCCAGGAGCTTCCTCCTGGTCTCCCGCACAGATGCAGGGGCCCCCAAACTTGGGCCATCCTTTACTGCTTTCCCAGACCATTAGCACAGAACTGCATCAGAAGAGGAGCAGCCGGGACATGCATCAGTGCCCATATAGGATGCTGGCACGACAAGCAGAGGCTTAGCCTACTATGCCACAGCACTGGCCAAAACAGTTTACTCTTAAGAGCCCTGTGTCCAACTCCTTTGAAATTTACAGTGTTTAAATGAGTGCATTCTGACATTCTGAGAATGATTACATGACTCAAGAGAATGTGCAATTTACTAAGATTTAACAGCTGCAATCATTTAGTGGTGTTTATTGTCATATTAAAGATGTATTAATTGCACATCAGAATTAAATGTGACTGAAGGGTCCATGAAAAAGAGCTCACACATCATCATTCATTGATGTGCCACCTTATCCTTTGCAGAGGCTTCTCTTTAGAAGGCAGAAAGGATGGATGGATAAACTAATAAAGAATAAATACCTTATACATTTTTAAAATCAGGAACAGCTTTGTAATCTCTTCTGTGAGCCATCAACTACATTCAGATTAGCTTTAATGAGGAATTAGAAACCAAGAGTCCCACCACAGACGCTCCTAATTAGAGCTGATTACAATTTTTGCAAATACTTAGTGAGGATAGCACACTTCATGGTGAATTTTAAACTTTCAAAAACTGAAATTATAAAAAAATGTAGGAGCTGGCAGTGTGGTACAGGGGGTTAATTAGGAGTGCCAGTTTGAGTCCTGGCCACCCAGCTTTCAAACCAACTTCTTACTAATGAACCTGGGAAGGCAGTGCGTGGTGGCCCAAGTATTCAGGCCACTGCCACCCACGTGAGAGAACAAAATGTAGTTCCAGTTTCCTAGCTTCAGCCTGGCCTGGCCCTGGTTTTTGTGGCCATTTTGTATGATAAGTAGTGGACGAAATATCTCTCTCTCTCACTCTCTCTCTCTTCTCTCTCTTCTCTCTCTCCCCCCACCTTTATGTCACACTGCCTTTCAAATACATTTTTAAAATTAAAGAAAAATACAGAAACAATGAGTGGAAACAATAAAGAAGGATGCAGCAGTAGAGTTAGTTTCATCCCCAAGGAAAGAATAAAAGCATTAGCAGAACCCGTGAAGGCATTTCATGGAACAAACATTTCGTTATCCATCATTGTTCACATCCCATTCTTGCTCATTTTGAGAAATGTAACAGGCTCTGGAGCTAGTCTGAGGTTATTACACCACAAGATTTTAAAATATACAGGGTTCCCATAGTCACTTGCTGGCTAATGACACTGCAAAAGCTTTTTGTCCTATTTATTAGTTTGGTCTACAATTTCTCTATTAATAATGTAGACTTGTCATTCAATTGGAGCTGAGTAGCCACTTCCAAAATCTTTTAGATAAATTTAGTGGTTTTTTAAAAGATTTATTTATTTTATTTGAAAGGCAGAGTTACAGAGAGGCAGAAGCAAAGAGAGAGAGATCTTCCATCCACAGGTTTACTCCCCAAATGGCCACAACGGCTGGAGCTGCGCTGATCTGAAGCCAGGAGCTAGGAGTGTCTTCCGGGTCTCCCACGTGAGTGGAGGGGCCCAAGGACTAGGGCCACCTTCTACTGCTTTTCCAGGCCACAGCAGAGAGCTGGATCAGAAGTGGAGTAGCTGGGACTCGAACCAGCACCCAAATGGGATGCTGGCACTGCAGGCGGTGACTTTACCCACTATGCCACAACATCGGCCCCAGATAAATTTAGTTTTATAAATAAATAAGCTGTCAACATTATTTCCTTAGAAATATGCATAGAGGATGACTTAAACATGCAACAGCACTTCTACTTGAAGTGTGAAGACCTGTGGTAGACCCCTGACAGTCTAACACTGTCCTCTGCAGCTGCATATAGTATGTGGAAGCTAAAGTGACAAAGAGTCATATGATCACTGATACACATTGAATTTACTTTCAACTTTCACAACTTAAAGCTTAACTAATGTTTTTTAAAGCTTGTGATGGCCACAACAAATCAAAGAAAATATGAGGTTAGAAATTGTGGAAGCATCAATGACATGTATTTGCACTTCATAGAAATGGAAAGACTTATCATCAGAAGGCCTTTGTGAGTGACTCAGAGCACTGCTCCATGATGGCTTCTGATGAAGGCATTCTTTGTCTTCAGAGAGTTAAATTGTGGCAATCATCTGTCGCCTCAACAGAAATCTGAGCTTTTGTGTTGAAAGAATAAGCTTCTTCACAATCTATGTGCATTATCACAGTGAAGATTCTTCAGTGTGTGAGGGCTGTATACCCAGACCGGCCAACTCAAATTGGAGAATCAGACATACTACTTCGCTGTCATGACATTGCCATTTTGTAAGAGTAAAGGCCAATTAATACCCTTCAAATGAAGTACTGATGATGTTATTCCTGATTATTTTCAGTTTATTCATCTTTGGCAGGGATACCACCAAAATGATGCTGTGTTTCTCTCATTGTGTTCTAAGAGGTAACACAATTTTTATGTGTATTGTGATTGATGCTGCAGAGTCTTCCATAGCCCATTGTACAGTCACTTCCAATCTCTGTAATTAAAATGCTTTTGGCACAGAGTAGCTTAGTTTTATGGGTAACTTGACTAAGGTACAGCAACCAATTAATCAAAAGCAAGTCTAGGTGTTGCAGGGAAGGTTTTTCATAAATGTAAACTTCAAATAAAGATTACTCTAGATAGTGTGGATGGAGTTCATTCAATCAGGGAAAGTGCTTACAAGTAAAGCCTGAAAAGGAACAAGTTCTGCCTCCAGGCTGCCGTCACAGGACCTGGCAGCGTTTCCAGCATGTTGGCCTGCTCTGGACATCCCCGTAGTTAAAAGAACCAGCTCCTCAAGCTAGAACTCTCGATGTAATGTGTATAATATATTAATAGCACACATGCACACACACACACACATACACACACACATCCTTTGGATCTGTTTCTCCAGAGAATCCTGATCTAATAGAGACATTAGAGCTGGGAGTGATCCAGAAGGAAAATAATCTTAAGGATGAGTTTTCTGAATTGTTGGTGTGGAGGTCTTTTGCAATCAAGAATCGTCCTGTTCCTAATTGAGCTGCCAATTTAACCACTCCTTCATTTCCAAGATTATGAAATTCTGGCTCCTCATTTTATTGAATGGCCTATCATCTACTTTTTGGAATAGCTTTATTTAATTCACACAGTAAGTAATTTATGGTTTTTAAAGACTTTTTTAAACTTATTTAAAAGGAAGAGTTACAGAGAGAAGGAGAGACAGACAGACACAGAGAGAGATTCCATCCTCTGGTTCACTCCTGAGATGGCAGCAATGGCCAGGGCTGAGCCAGACTAAAGGCAGCAGCCAGCAACTTTTTCTGGCAAGGGCCCAAACACTTGGATCATCTTCTGCTGCTTTCCCAGGCACGTTAAGAGTATCCTATAGGAAGTGGAGCAGCTGGGACATGAACAAGTGCCTGTATGGAATGCTGGTGTAACAGGTGTCAGCTTAATACACCACACCACAATGCCAGCCCGTCAAGTTAATTTTGAAGCCACTTTTATCTGTTTTTTTTTTATTTGTTGCT